>NC_041691.1:43972-225484 GCF_900005765.1 Plasmodium relictum
CAAAAATATATACCTTTTTCTCAAGTTGAATCTATTGCTGCATTTAACAATATTCATTTGCGTGGTGGATGTTTTTGTAACTCTGGAGCATGTCAAGATTACTTAAGTCTAAATAATGAAGAAATGATTGAGTCATACAAAGATAAAAACAGTTGTACTGAAAATGGCTCAAGTGACAATAAACCTTTTGGTGCAATAAGAATTTCATTTGGTTATTTATCTACTTTTAAAGATTCTTTTGTATTCATTCAATTTATAAAAGATAATTTTGTAAAATAAAACAAAATACTTCTATAATTTATCTGCATTATATACATATATTTATTTATAATAAGAAATTATACATTTTACATTTTATTGTGTATTTTAGTTAAAAAGAAAGCTTTACTCTTTATATGATAGAAATACATACTATTTATCATAAATTATATTAATTGTATTTCTTAAGCATTAAATATATTAATTAAATTTTTTTTTTTTTGATTAATGCTATTTTATAAAAGTTTTATTTTATTATTCCTTCATATTCTATTAATAAAAAGATATTTAAAATAGGAGTTAGTATTTTTGTTTTCTTTACTTCCTTATTTTACATTTCATTAGCTTACTCTTAGTTTTTCATTTTTATTGAGTATAGAATCTTGTTATGTATAAAAAAATACAATCATAAATAAAATAATAAATTATATATATATATATAAAATTTACATTTAAATATCTTCAATTAAATGCCTATTTAAATAAACTTATAATAAAAAAATAAAAATTTTTGTTTCATAGTATATTTTTCCTTATCAGCTTATTCATATTAAATAGACAAATAAATTATTTTATTACAAAATTTATTAAATTATATATAATTATAAAAAAGAATTTTTTTTTTTTTTTTTTATCGGTATAAATGAAGATAAACTTAATTAAAATTTGTTAAAAGATCATTGGAGTGAAAATATAATTTTTTTTTTTTTCTTTTTTTCTTATGTAAATAATTCATTTATTATTATTATTATTTTTAAATAAATTATTTAAAAAAGAAGTCTTTTTTTTTTGTGATAATGTTTTTATATATTCTTTTCCTGCTAAATAACCGTATGCCTCCTTTCTTTTTATTGCTATTTTTTTTTCTTCAATTCTTTCAATATTATCTGAATTTAAATTTTCTTCTATTTCTTTTTTATTATTTATATTTAAAAGCAAAAATTCTTCCTTTTTTATCTGTTTTGTATCCATCAATTTTTTGTTATTCCCTTGTTTAATTTTTTCTAGTGTAAATGTTTCAATAACAGGTGTGTTATTCTTGTTATTTGATCTGTTCCTGGATATTTGTTCCATTTTTTCATTGTATGTGTTGTAACTATATACATCTTTGAAGTATTTTATTCTACTTTCATGATTTATTTCATTTTCAAAAAAACCTAAATTATTTAAACTTTGTTTTTCTAATAAATTATTATCCATTCTACATATGAAATACTGCTTAGAATATTCTCTACAACTAACATGATCATTATTATTTTCTTTCAAACATTTTAAATATCTATTTTTGATTGATGTGCACTCATTGTTATGATCTAATGGAAAACTTCCTCTATCCGGCTTTTTAACTAAACTTCTTTTCTTGTCCATTATGAATTTTTAAGAAATTTTATTTCATCTTTGTTATTTATTTCAGGCAACTAATATTTTTCTATTTTCTGAGAAAATTTATATGTGTATACAAAATATCATTTTCAATATTATCTCTGTTTTTTATAATTCAACTCATATTTCTTTAAAAAATATATATAATTTTTTTCTTTAATAATAAGTAAAATATTTTATACAGTTATTTCATATATTGCAGTATAAATTTATTATTAAAATATTGTTCCTTATGATAAAATTATTTATTCATTTTAAAAACATATAAAGCTATAATTTTATTTAATTTTTTTTTTCAATTATTATTATAAAAATACTTTAATTTTTTTTAACAATTCACTAAACAAATTAAAACACTATCAAAAATATTCAAATCTGAAAAACAAAGAAAATTGTATTTTACCAAATATATTTAAAAACAAAAATAATTTTAATTTTTTAATAAATTTCCAAATGATTTAAACCAGAGTATATACCTTTACAAAATTTCAAAAATAAATACTAACATGAACTTTTTTAATAGTTTTAAAAATTTTTTTTTTAAAAATATTCATTTTTTTTTTTTTTAATAAATATAAAAAATATTTTTAAAAATGAATATTATAATTATTTAAAATAAGCATATGCTTAGAAAAAAAAAGAATCAAATATATAATCTGAAGAGGTGTAAATAAAATAAGCATAAACAATAACAACAAATTTAAAAAAATATTTTAGATAAAATAATGAAATAAAAAAAGAGTTTATTCGTTTATATATATAATAACAAAACCTTATTCAAATAATTAAAAAAAAAAAAAAGATAAAAAAAAGATGGAAAATAGAAAATAGAAAATATAGAATGGAAAAAATTACATAAACTTTTATTATTTTTTCTATTTTTGCTTCTTTTTTTTTCTTTTTTTTCTTTTTTTATAATACGGAGTATTTTTAATTTTTTAATGCTCATATAAATTAAATCTATAAATGTAATATTAAAAAAATCAGCAAAATGAAATTGGAATATTAAAAATTAAAATTTTTTTTTTAAAATATCCATGAAAATAACTTACATTTTTATATTATTAATAAACTAATCCTTTATTTTTAAATTATTTTCAGTAATTTTATAAACTATTATTCTTTCCTTTTTTTTTTTTTTTTTTGTTTTTTCACATAATTACTATTTTTATTTGTCTCTTTACTTACTGAGAATTTCTTTTTTTACTAGTTCTTCATAAGAATATTTACCATTTTTACAAGAATCTTCTAATAATTTAATAAATTCAGATTTTATACCTCCAAAGTTACTTTTAAATGCATTATTCTTTTTAAGAATAAAATATTTATATAATGCTTCATGATGTTTAGTTCCACTTAAAACACCATGTTCTATACAATATTTAATTGCAATAACTGAATTTGGATTTTCTTCAAATAAGCTTTCATAAAAAGCTCTCGTTCCGTCACCATTTGGAGGTGTTATAGTTTTTTGGCCTTCTTTAAAATATTTTCTAGCATCAGCAAAAAAATTTTCTTTGTCTTCTTCTTCATCTTCATCTATCATTGCTTTTACTGTCGTTTTACTTGAGTTACTACTTTTTTTTATTTTTTTTTTTTTATTATTTTTTTCATTTTTTACTTTGCTATTTTGATTTAACCCTTTACTAACCTTAGAAATATTATTAGAATTTTTTTTTACATGTTTTGTAGAATTATTATTTTCTATTTTTTTATTTAAGCTTTTTAAACACTCATCTTTTTTCTACAAAAAAAAAAAAAATTTATTATAAAGATATAATTCCATTCTTTTATAAGAATAATTAAAACAGATACATATTAGATACAAAATTAAATTTCTATCTTATAATTTTAATAAATAGAAAAATCATATATATATATATATGCCTAAATCAAGATTTATACATGTATGTATATATATATATATATATAATAAAAATTAGAATTGAGATATCTATACGTATACATATACTTATGAATAAAAAAAAAATCTACACATGTTTTTATGTTAATTACAGTGCTGGTTAAATCAGACGATGAAAGCATTTTTTTTTTTTTTTTCCTATTTCAGCAAAGTTAAAATTTGTTAATATTTTTTTTTGTTTTTTTTTTTTTTAATGTAAATATATTTGTAATTCTCAATCTTTTTTTTTTTTTATTTTCCTTATAGAATGTTGCTTATGTATTAAAGTATCCAACAATTCTATAATTGTTTTTAAATTGTTTTTATCATGGTTAAATTTTTAAAATATATGACATAAAAATTTTCTATTTTTTTTTTTTTTTTACAAATATTTTTAATATATATTTTATCATATATATTTAGAAAAATAAAGCGTGATAATTATTATGTCGATGAAAATATTAACATATAAAAAGAAAAAAAAAAATTATATATATATATAAATGTATGTATATTTTTTAAAATGAAAATATAAAACAAAATTTACAATAATAAATTTTTTGATAAAAATCTAAGTTCACAAAAAAATATACATTTATGCACATGTACATTTAAAGTGTAAAAGTTTTATAAAAAAAAAAAAAAAAATTTTCTAGACTTCAAAAAAAGAAAAAAAAAAAGTATACAATATAATAAAACAAATTATAACAAATTTAAAACAAATTTATAATTGAGTAAAAATATATAAAAAAAAAAAAATTTCATTTAAGATTATTGGTTAAATAATTAAAAATTATATATTTAGAGAATTATTTATGCAAATTTTATAAAAATTAAAAATTACATTAACATCTTTTGTTAACAAAAAAAAAAAAAAAATATATATATATATATATTAAAATTTCTCATAAAATAATAATATAAATGATAAAAATAAAAATAAAAAAATTATTCATACTGAAGTATATTTCAAAAATAACCAAAGAAAAAAAATCACGTATAAAAGTGTGAAATATTCTTATTTATGTCTTTTATTATTTCATCACTTTGCTTTCTTTTATACTTTTCTGTTTTTCTACCTAAAATTATAATTTTTTTTTTTTGCAATTTACTATAAAAAAAAAATTAAAATAAAAATAAGAAATGTAAATAGTTAATATATTAATTATAATAAAATGTAAAAAACTTGTAAAATAAATAAATTTTAATATGCTATGAATACTTTAATTATAAAAAAATATACATAATAAAATAAATATCTTTTTTCATATATAAAAAATTAAAATTATGCATATCAATAAGTATACTATTATAAATATCCATTATGTATTATTAAAATTAATGTATATTAATAATAACATATAAATGTAAACAATTTATATTTTTTTCAAAGTTACATATAAAAAGAATAAAAATTTAATAACATTAATTAAAAACATATATATATCAAAATTTTTAAATTTAAATAAAGAAGTATATAATTATATAATATTTATGTGAAATTTTATTACTATTTTATCCATGGTATTTTTCTTTTTTTTCTCAATATATTTTTTTTTTCCTTAATAATTGGAGGTAATTCTATTATAGTATTTATTTCTACTCCTTTACTCTTATACTCATAGTTTGAGCTATTAAATAAATTTATAATTTTATTCACATGTGAACTTGAAATATCCACAATATAGCCTTCATCACACTTTGCTATTTCTCCAATAATCTAAAAATATGATTAAAAAAAAAAAAATATTTTAAAATATACTTTTTTTTTTTTTTTGTCTTTTTTAATTTAATTATTCTTACATTTGATATATTTTTATCTCCTGTTGTAACTTTCATTAAATTAATAATATCATCTTTATTTTTTATAACCTATTCAAAAATATTAAATATAAAAATTATTTTAATTGTTATATATTAATT
Source organism: Plasmodium relictum (assembly GCF_900005765.1). Classification (NCBI taxonomy): domain Eukaryota; phylum Apicomplexa; class Aconoidasida; order Haemosporida; family Plasmodiidae; genus Plasmodium; species Plasmodium relictum. Next base: position 49,440 of record NC_041691.1, read on the forward strand.
TTATTTAAAAGAAATATATCTTAGAAAATGATTATTTTATAATTTCATATATTTCATAATTTTACCTCAAAAAATGGATCTTTTATGAAAACAGCAACATAATTTTTTTTCCCTGATAATATAGAAAAGTCTTTTTTTTTATCTAATTTTAATAAAATAGATAAAATTTGAGCAATTATTTTTGTATTATGATTTTTTAATAATTCTTTTGCTTTTTCATTTAAAAATTCATATTTTTCTTGTGGTACTTTCATTATAATTTCTAAAAAAAAAAAAAATAATAATTTCACTTTGATTTGTGCGTTCTAATATTCTTCATTCTATTACAATTCATTCTTTTTAACGTTTATCGTACATATTTATTAGTATCATTATTTTTGTATATATTATCTAGTAACTTTTTTTTTTTTTTTTATTATCTCTATCTAAATTTATTTTTTTAATTTTAAACCTGTTAATTTGTCTACGGAAAATTTATATACTTCATCTACATGTGGACATAATATAACCTGAAATTTATTTCTTGTATATTTTATTATTTTTTCTAAATTCTTATATTCATATTTATGGTAAATAGTTAAACATGTTCCTCTTTCTTTAGCTCTTCCTGTTCTTCCTGATCTGTAAAAAAAAAAAAAAATTAACATTAAATATTTAAAAAAACAAAAAGGAAAATATACATTTTTTAATTTTTAGAAAGTAAAAAAGTATGTATACCTATGAATATAATCATTAGGAGATGTAGGAGGAGAATAATTTAAAATAAAAATAACATTTTCAATATCTAGTCCTCTACTTACTATGTCTGTAGTAATAAGAATAGTTTTTTTCCCCAATTTAAATAAATTTATATTTTCATCTTTTTGTACTGTTAATAATTCTGAATGTAACATTACTGAGTGCGGTTTTAGAAAAGAATTTTCATACAACTTCTCCACCTTTATAATATAATAAAAAAATAAAAGGTTCATAAGTTATTTACTAAAAAAAAATTATATATACATCTTCATAAATGTAGCAATCATATAGAAAAATAATATTTATCTTAAAAAAGTATATATAATATAAAAAAAAAACATATTTTAGTAATATTATTTAATAACTAATCTTAATATATTTGATAAATCACAATGTATCTTATTATATTAATATTTATTTTATTTTATCTTTTTCTTTTTTTTTAATTACTTCATCTTTTGAATTTGCAAAAATTATGCATTTATTGATTTTATCTTCATTCTCAGAATGTTCACAATTTTTAATATCTATATGATCAATAATTATATCATTGCTACTAAATGTTTGCTCTTTATTATTATTATTATTTAATACCAAATTTTCTTTTGGAATATTTTGAAGGTTTCTATTTAGTAAATTTTTTTTGTTCTTCAAAAAAAAAAATTCATTTAAAAAATATGATACATATTTGTATTTAGAAGGAGTATTTATTTTGCATATAAAGTGGGAAATATTTAAATTACATAAGCTAGAACTCTTATTTTCTTTGCTTAGTATTTGAATTACATTATCTAAATTTTTAAAGAATTTTGATCTTTCATCATCTATTTTCTTTTGAATTTTCTCTTTAATACCATTAATGAAATCAAAAAATATAAAACCATTCAAGTATTCATTTATTTTTTTTTTTATTGAATCATTCATATTTGCCGTAAATAAATAAATATTGTATTCTTCATAATTAAAATGTTCATAGTTAAAATCATTCTTGTTTTTTCTTTTATTGTCTAAATCACTTATTACATTTTTACTAAATAAAAAATTGAAAATAAATTTTCTATTTTCGATTATATAATCAAACTCATCAACAACTATTGTATTTACATAATTTAAGATATTGTTCATTACGTTTTTTTCATTTTTTTTTTTGTTTTTATAATTTTTTATATATAATTCAAGTTTATTAGGAGTAGATAAATAAAAATGTATTCCGTAATTTTCTTTATATAAGTCTTCATTTTCTCTTTTATTCAATGAAAGTTCTTTACTAAATATGTCATACTTACTTTTTTTAATTTTCTCATAACCATCATTTTCGTCAAATAAAATGCATACATTTAAATTAGGGTATATTGATAAAATATAAATATATAGTTGCTTGCATAAATAAATATTTTGCGTTAATATTAAGACCTTTTTATTACAATCAAATTTTTCATTTATTAAATTTTGTATTAATGGTAGTAAATAGCTTAATGTTTTTCCTGTTCCTGTTTTATTATATATAAGTAAGTGTTTTGAATTTTTCAGAATTTCATTGTAAATTATATACTGATACATATATAGTTTATCTATTTTTAAAATAAATTTTAAGTTATTAACAATCTCGTCATCAATGTTTAATAAATTTATATCTATTTTTTCATGTCTATTTAATATCTTGTTGTTTATACTATATATACTCTCGTCTATATAATTATTACCTCCATTTTCCTTCTCGTAATTTTCCTTTTTATGTTCATTATTAAAATGATTTTTATTACTTAAATTATCATCATTATAAATATCTTTATCATTGTTATTATTTTCTAAAATATTATCTTGAGATAAATTATTATAATATTTCTTATTATAAATATTTATAAAAGTATTTTTTCTATTTATATTTTTTTTTTTATAAAAGTTATTACTAATTTCATTTGTATTATAAATATCACTATTAAAACAATTATAATTTCTACAATAAATCAAATGAAAATTAATAATTTTCAAAGTTGTATAATAATATCTTTCTAAAGATTTCTTTAAAAAAATTGAATTTTTAAAATCATTTGTATATAATAACTTTCTACTATAACTAAATATATTAAGATTATTAATATTTTTGATAAAATATATATATAAAACCATTTTTGTATATTTTCATCTTTACATAATCAAATTATTATATAGCATCTACATTTCATTTTTTTCTTTTTTTAATATTTTTTCTTATCAACTATTTTTTAATGCTTAAGTGTTTGAAAATAGCATCTCTTTATTTTTATTTTATTCTATTTTTATTTTTTTTTTTTATTTTTTTTTAAAATAACAAAAAGGATATCTTTCAAATATACCTTTAAACCATAAATAATCAAATCTTTTCATTTGACTTAATATATATTTGCTATAAATTGTAATTTAACTTTAAAAATTCAAGATATAAAAATGAATAAATAAAACTATTACGATATATATATCTTTATTAATGTAGCATAAAAATATACAATATAAAAAAATAATTTATCGTATGAACGAATTTTCTACAATATCCACTTTTACAAAAAAAAAAAATTTTTTGTGTATCAAATTTTAAATATTTTTAAAAAATACATGTAAGTTTTAATAAATTTCATCATAAATTATATACATTTTTTTTTTTTTATTCTATTCATTTATTTTATAAATTTATATTTTTTATTTCTTTTTGAACGATAATTATTAGTATATAATAATTAGATTTGAGAACACTCCATTTTTACATACATTATTTTTTTTTTTTTTCTTAAACTATTTTTTATTTTTTCATTTTTATTAAAAACTTTTTGCCATTTCTTGAACCAATTTAAAAAGCAAAAATACAAAGTAAAATGTGCGTAAGAATACATTATACTATTGATTTAAATGTTTTAAAAAATAAATACAATTGTAATAAAATAGTTAATAATGAGAAATTAAAGAAAGGAATGATTAATAAGTAAAAAATAAAAATTATTTCTTAACATTCTAAATTATTTAAGTCTTAATCTTAATTATATATAATAAAATTAAAAATAAATATATTTCAAAATAATTTATAGGAAGAACTATATACCTTTAATACTTGAAAAAAATGAAAATTCAGTAGAAAAAAAGAGTGAAGAACAAAAAAAAAGTAGAATAATTCAAGTATGCATATGGGGGATAAATCCATTTAATTATGGAAAATTCGAAAAAGATATTGCATTAATTAATGCTAGACTAGAAACTTTACACCTAAAAAAATCCTTTAAGTTATTTGAAAATTTAATATAAAAAATTTAGATATATATATTTTTATTTATACTTATTTTTACGCACATTTTATTATTAAAAATTCTCAAATTTTTTTATATTCTACTTTTTTATATTTTATTATTCTTATTGATTCTATAATTATTTCCTCTGTATAATAGAAATATACATAATTTTTTTGTGCATTTTTTTTTACTATATATATATATTTATATATAAATATTCTATTTAATGTTACATAAAATTTTCACTAATTAACATATACATATCTACTAAAATGAAGTTTAAACCTGCTATAATTTTTTTATCTTTTTTCTTTAGAATTTTAATAAATAAAAATAGATGTGCAATAATAGTTAATGGATATTTCGAATGGAAAAGTGAGGAAAATTCTTCGAAAAAAATTCCTTATTATATATACAATGGTAAAAGTAATCAAAACCTTAATAAACAAAATTCTCCAAAAAAAATAGATAATGAAGAACTATATAGTAAAGACAATGAAGAAATTAACGATAGTCATAATGATAAAAGTGAAATTGAAGAAGAAGAAATTTATATTAAAGATGAAAAAACTAAATTAGTAGAACAAAACCCTCTTAAAAGAAAAAAAACAATAAAAGAAGTTACAACAAAAAAAATTAAAATAGAATCATTAAATGAAGGTATATTAAAAAGAATTAGTAAAAAAAATATATTATAAAGTTAACAAGTAAATAGTAAAAATTTTATTAATTTTTAAATAATTAAAATAAATAAAAAAAAAAAAAACTGTGACTCCTATAAATTAAAAAGTAAGAAGACCATTTTTTTTAAATGAAACAAAGTTAAATACCTTTATATATTTATCTATATTGTATTACATTAAGTATTTTTACATGGAAAATAATAATTTTTATTTATTTTATATTTATCACTTTTTTTTCCCTTTTTTCTTTTTTTTTTTTTTACAGAATTTAAAAAAAATATATCACATTTTTTATTTTTTTGCTTTTCATTTATTAGAAGAAGAAAATGAATCACATATAATAATTGCTGGTTAGATAATAATAATAATAATAAAATTAAATTTATAATATAAAGTCTCATAATTATTTAAAATGTTTACCTAATTTTTATTAAAGGTTTGTACAGTGTATCTGATGATGATAAAAAGGAATACAGAAACACAGTAATTACAACTTCAAGCGAAAATACAAATTTAAAAGATATTCACGAAAGGTTATTCATAAACTTCGTGTCTTTTTGAATGTTTATATATATATATTTAATAAATTTTGATAATAATATTTCATTTCCTATTCCAATTTAAATTTTTTTTTTTTTTTTTACTTTATATAATTAGATGTCCCCTCTTGTTAAGTGAAAGTTCCTTATCTTTATGGTTAAATGTAGACAACAATTACTCAGATATAATAGACAAAATTAAAGAAGAACATATAAATGCTTGTAATATGCTAATATTATTAATAAAAAGAAAAATAAAATTTAATATATATTTAATTGTATAATCTAATTTTTATAGGTAACAACTTAAAATATATGGAAGTTCAAGATTGGAGTGTTTATTCAAATTACTCAAAGCAAGAAAAAAAGGAGAATATTTTAAAATATATGAAGAAGTGATATTACAATGTTTATATTATTAATATAACATATATATGTGGTTGTTTTTATATTACTTTTATAATAAATTGTAAATTTTTTTTTTTTTTGAATAGTGTAAAACTGTAAATTTAATTATAGTACTTTTAGTTATATTTTAATTCTTTGTTGCTTGTACAACTTTTCGCTTTTTTTCTTTTTTTTTTAACAAAATAATAAAATAGTGAGCAAAAAAAAAGTAAACTTCAAAAAAAGGATTTTTATATATTATTTGTTGAAAATATTTCTTTTGTATATTTCAAATGTTTATTTTATAATTTAATAAAAAAAGCTAAATGAAAAAACATTTTTCTTTTTAATTATTTATTAAAAATATATCTTTTTGTTTTATTATAAATATTTCAGAATATTTAAAAAAATTACTTAGAATTGTCTATAGTGGTAAAGAAACTATGAATTCTTATTTATTTTTTAACAGCTGATCCTGCTCCCGTTGTACCCAATCCCATAACTGATTTAAATGTATCATATATCCACCATTGTAAACCTGTTAGGGTTCCTATCATTAAAACTCTTGTGCAAATTCCTTTTGTAAATAAATTAAACATTCCAACTTCTTTGACTATATTCGATAAACTTTTACCTTTATTTTCTACTTTTCCCAATTGAGATATCATGTTATCTGCTGGATGAGATACTAAAGCACATATAATTCCTGACAAGTAACCTGAAGCAAAAGTTATTCCTAGTTGTGTTGACTTAGAATATGATTCCTTGGGTTGAATAAATACATTATCGTACATTAATTGAACAATTTTTTCAAAAAAATAAAATTTAGCCATTGTATAAGGGATTTGGCGACACCATAAAGGTGTTACACTACCAAATGGAAACTTTGTCTCATTTTTATTTTTTATCATAAAACAAGCAGATGGTAATAATTTAGTAGGAAATGTATTTGCTTTACTTGTTTGCATTTTTACTTTGATCATTTCAAAGGGACACAAAAATATATCTGCAACAAATTCTGCAGATGCTGATGCAAGAAGCCAAGTTACTCCTTTATATTTATATGCATTTTCTTCTCCTAAATAATTTGAATATACATCTTTAAAAATTTCATAAAAACCAAATTTACATAAGCCTTGTAAAGAATAACCAATAAACGTTGGGGACCATCCTAATGATAGACTTCTGACCTTTTCTTCTTTTACAATTTTTCTTATGCTTTGGAATAAATTCTTATACATTGATGGATAACTTTGTATTCTACATTTTGTTACATCTAATGGAGTAATTATTGTATGCGTTAAACCACAAGACAATACACCACCAAACATGCATTTACTATAATAGGACAAATTGTGTTCATGTGGATGCTTTATCCTAGTTATTGGACTGCTAATTTTTGAATCCCATATATCTTTTTGCATTATTTTTTTTTAATATGAAAAATAATTAGATATTGAACAAATAACTAAAAATTTAGAAATTTTAAAAATAAAAAATTTTATAAACCTATTTTTTTTCTATGATCTGTAAAAAAATAAAAATTTTCTATATATTGTAGTTTCTTGATAAAAAAAAAAAAAAAAAAAGAAAAAATTAATAAAAATTCTTAAATACTATATAATTATATAAGATTACATATACATAAAATATATCAATATATAGGTGTATATATTGATATTTTTTTTTTTTATTAATAAATTTTGTATATTTTTAGGGAAATATTTTTATTAACTTTATATATTACAAAATTAAACATTTAGTTATATTTATTCTTTTTCTTTATCTGTAATCCTTTTTTCTTTTCAATTTGTGTATTTTAGTTAATATTATTAAAAAAATTTCAACACAACTTTTTATTCTATTTTTTTATTTTTTTTTATTTTATTTTTTCTTTATTTAATTAGTTTTGATTTTTTTTTTTTTTTTTTTTTTTTTTGTATTTATATTAGTTTTAATATTTCATTTTTTTTTTTTTTTTTATTACTATAGAATCATTAACTAAATTTTATGATTTTAAAAAATTTTTTTTTTTTTGACATATTTTTATGTGTAATTTATTTTAATATAATTATTATTATTTTTTTTTTTTCTTCAGTTTAATATTTATGTTAATTTTTCTTTTCACACATACATATCTATAATTTTTTTTTTCAATAATTATTCTTTATAAATTAGTATGTAGAAAAAAACTACAAAAAGGCTTTTCTCTTTTATAAATCCATACCAGAGCCTATCTAATCCACTCTTTTTTTTTTTTTTCTATTTTTTTTTCACAGAATCTATTTCATTTATTATTATTATTTGTCATTTTTTTTATTATATTATTTTTAATTCTTTGATTTTTAATTGTCTTATATTTAAATTACTTTTTTCATTTTCTAAATTTTTTATTCTACTATTTTTATACGATACTTAATTTAATTTTATTTTCTAATCATTTTATTAATTTGTTATTTTTTATTTACTTCATTATATATCATTTAACCTAAAGATATCTTTTAAGCTTTTTTTTTTTTTTTTTGTTATTCAAGTAATTTCTTACTGCTTCATTATTTTATATTTAATATTTTATTTTGTTTATTTTATATATGCATTTTATTTTTAATTATTGTCCTTCAACTTAATTTTTAAGTTATTTATAATTTTATTTGTTTTATTCTACATATTTTATTAATTTTTTTTAAAATTTGTTATGATTTATCTTTTTGTATTATTTAACGAATTTTTTTATTTTCTCTTTTACTAGCTTATGTTAATTTTTTTAAATATTAGTTTTATTCAAAAATATGATAAAGTAGCCTAAAAATACTTTTATTTTCTATACATAAAATTTAAAATATTCTATTTTAAAAATTAGCGTAAGATGAATACTTCAATATTTAGTTATTATACTAAGATTATATAAGAAAATAAGTAATTATACAATAATGATAATAGATATTTATATTAGCAAATCGAAAGATTATCTTTTTTTTTCTCTAATTATAAATCTTAACGAATTCTAACATATCTCTATAAGAAGTCATATATAATTTTATGTTATTGTAATTTTGAAATGAAAATAATTAGAAAATTTTAAAAAAGTTATAGAAAAAAATGAAACAAAATAAATAAATTAAATAAAAATTAAATAAACTAAACTTTATTTAAAATGTGTAAGAATTAAAATAATTTATTATTAACATTAGGAAAAATGTAAATAGCTAGACAAAACAGTTTGCACACGATTCTTTATAATATATATATATATATATATATATATGTATTTTTTTTTTCTTTTATATTATACATACATATACTTTTTCTATCTTTAAATAAAACTTTAATAAATCCTTAAAATCGAATTATATAATATACTACAGTTTATATATTATAAAAAAAAAAAAAATTAATAGCCTCATAATGTGATAGAAATAAATATTACCATATTATCTTTTTGATTGTAGATTCCTTATTCTTCTCTTTAAGAAGAAAAAAAAAAAAAAATACTTATTTTTATATTTTAGACATTAACATATATATTTATATATATGTTCTAACAATATTTTATTATTTTTTCAAATATTAAAAAGAATATGAATGATGAATTTGAATGTTTTCTAAAAGAAAAAATTATATCATTGTTAGGGATTAGTGATGATGTTTTTAACGATTGTATACAAAGTGTTAGTCTAAAATTTTTTTTAATTTTCTTTTCCTTTTTAATTATATTAAAAAGAGTAATTCTATATTTTTAATATTTTTAAATTGTTATTAGGGGAAGAATAAAAGTGATTTATATTATTTCTTTTCATCATCACCATGTAACACTACTTTGTTTTTTGTCTTATACAAGCATATATACGGTAAGAATTTAAAAAAACAAAAATAAAATCATATTTTTATAAGATTTTATTTATTATGTTTCTTATTTTTATTAATTAGAATATGAATTAAATGAAAAAAGATCAAGTGAAACTAATGAGAAATATAAAAATATAGCATTGGATGAACAAATAGATGATCAAGATAAGGACAAATGTGTAGAAAAAGAGAAAAAAGATAATTATAACCATATTGATAGTTATAATAAAACAAAAAAAGAAAATATAAAAAAGAAGGAAAATGTAATAAAAAAAGATGATACATTAAAAACAGATGAAAACCTAAAAAAAAACGAAAAAGGAAAAAATGATAAGATAGAAGATAATAATGAAATAAAAAAGAAGGTTGAAGTAGAAAATAGTAATAGAATAGAAGATAGCAATAACAATAATACGAAAGATATGTACACAAAATCTAATGATGAATATGAAAAAATAGAAAATAATGAAAAGAAGAAGATGATACATTATGTATTAAAAATGAGTATAGGTAATATAAACATTAGTGATCCTGAAGATTTTCTGGAACAAAAAAAAGAAAAAAAAAAAAAAATATACAAACAAATAATATTTATTTTAAAAATTAAAAATGAAAAGAATAGCAAAAATATAGAAGAATATTTTAATAATAATTATACATATGGAAACTTGCATCATAATTATATTAACAATTTGAAAACATATTTTAAAGTATTTTTTTTACCCTTCTTTCAATGTCTATTAAAGAAAAAGAACTTTTTTGAGTATATTGGTGAAGGAATAGACCAAAATGTAAAAATTGAAAATGTTTTAAATAAACTACAAAATTTTAAAAAAAATGAAATTTTAAATAAACAATTAATAGGTTCTGAAAAATTTAGCGAAAATAAACATATGAGCATTATTGAAAATGAAAACTACTTAGAAAAAGAAGAAAAATATATTGAAGAAGAAAATAGTATAAATAACGAAGAAGGTGAAAACATAAAAGAAAATATGATTCTATATGAGAAATCGAATATGTATGGTATTTTAAATAATAACGACAATAATTCATATATAGAAAAAAAAAATGAAGAATTTTTAAGCAATAAAAACTTGTTAAATTCATTTTATTATTTATTAAATTATTATAAACAAATATTAAAAGTAGAGCAAATTTCTTATAATGAAATTAATGGAGACCTAATAAAACTTAAGGATGATACAATAAACATAGATAATTATTTAAAAAATATTTCAAATATAATCAAAGATTTTATAATAAAAGAAAAAAAGAATGATTTAAAAAAAAAAAACGATAAAACAGTTGTGGAGTATTGGAAAGAAAGATTTCATAGAATCTACAATTTACTTGAGCAAATAAATAGCAAAAAATTTGAACAAATCATAGAAAATATAAAAGGAAAATCTTATAATAATGAATTGTGCAACGATATAAAATTATTGTTAAAAGAAATTGAAAATATGCATATTGAATCATTTGAAATGATAAAATTTAGCAGGCTTTTGGAGAGTTCTTTTGAAACTTTAAAGTTTAATCATATTAATCAAATGAAAAATGGTATTAAATTGGTGATGCGAAAATTAAAAAACATATGGCTTAGTTCTAAATATTTTCGCAAAGATGAAATTATAATTGCTTTTTTTTTAAAGCTTTCAGAAATAATATTTGAATTTATACTTTTTTTAGCTATTAAAATTAAAAAAATTAATAAACCCAAAAAAATAAAAAAATTTCTTTCTAAATGTATAGACATATTGAAATTCTATGAAAAAGAATTTATCTACGTTAAATTAGATATAGAAACTATCGATATAAGAAAAAATTGGTATTTTGATAAAAGTATAATTTTTAAGAATATAAGACATTTGCAGCATGTTTTAGCTACTCTTTATACGGTTTACTCAGAAATTATTTATTTCACTGATTTATGTTTAATAAAATTAAAAAAATTAGTAAATAACAAAAAAATTATGAATAATATAATTCTAGAAATTAATAAATTGTATGAGCCATTTAATGATGTATTAAAAAACATATATCTTTACGATGATGAATCTATTATGTTATTAATGAAAAAATTAAATGAACAATGCTTAAAAATAGAAAAAAAATGTATTAAAATTATTTATATTCAATTTTCTCATTTAAGAAACACGAAATCTACATATTTGTTAGTAGAAAAGTTTCAAAATTTGAAAAAAAGCTATAAAATAGATAGACTTCTAATAAAAAAATTATATGATATATTATTTTTATATAAAAAAGAACTATATTTGTATATTGATTTATTTAATAATATGTGTACTAATAAGGATTTAGATATTTACAAAAGAATGTTATTTTGCTTGAATATTTATAAAAAAATTAAAAAGCCAATTTTAATATTTAAAAATAATAACTATATAACTTCATCAAATGAATACAAAATTATAGTTAAATTATATATTAATTTTTGTAAAAAAATGTTTTCATATATTGTTGATACTTATTTTATATGGAAAAATAATTCTCTATCTCAAATGAATAAGATTTTATCATCAAATATAATCACCATAAATAAACAGCTAAACTTTTATTATGTAATTAATTTTGACAATAATTTTTTTAAAACAATATATGAATATGCTTACATTGAATCCATATATGACTTTAATACACCTATTGAAATATTAAATATGTATAACTTAAAAAAAAAATTATATAGATATTTATATGAATTAAATGAAATTATTACTTTTTTCAAGGGTTTCACTACAACCAAATCAGTTATTGAGCAAAAAGTGTTAATAAAATTTTTTCAATGTTTTGAACAGAAACTAATATATATTTCTAATAATATAAATTGGTTAAACTTAAATATTGATCACTATATTAATGATTTAAAAAATTGTAAGAGTTCAATTGAAAATGTTTATCTATCTTTATCGTACTCTCTGAATAGAATAGATAAAATTATTTTTAATATGCAGAATGTTAACGTAGTCCGATACATTGATTGGGGTAATATGAAGCCATTACATATTCAACCTTTTTTTAATTACTTTGAAGAATATAGGATTAATGAAATCAACAAGATATTGGAAAAATATAAAGAAATATCACAAATATTAATTAAAATAGAACAAATTGTTGAAAAAACAAAAAATGGAAGAAGTGAAATAATGGATGAACTGTACTATTTGTATCAATGCAAAATATATAAATGTTTGAGTCTAATTATTATAAAGGGATTATGTAACTATGAAACACTAATCGAAAATGATTTTCAAAAAAAATTTTTAGATAATTATAAGCCCTGTTTATATATAAAAGAAGATATTTATTCTGATGTATTCTTAAATAATTCAATACAAAATATTTTTAAATTAATATCTAAATTATTAACAAACCTACTCTTATCATCTTCGGAATTCATTAGATGGTTAGATTATTCATGTATTGAAGTTCCTATATCGTTAAAAGAAGATTTTGAGTTTTTTAAAATGAAATTTTCTTTTTATCAGAGTGTTAGTAAAAATAAAATAATCATTGATAGAATAATACATATACATCAATTAATTCAAAACGTCTTTCAAAAAGCAAATAAATACATATATAGTTTTTTAAAGTATGATAATATAATAAATTCAATTATTAAGGCTCAAAGTAACTTTAATATTCACCAGAATATTTCATATCCTTTGATTTACTATGATAATATTCTGAAAAATATAACAAATATTCAAAATAAGATCGATAAAGAAAATGATAAAAAAACTATTCAATTTATTTCTTTAAATATATCATTTGTTCTTAATTCAATCAAAAACAAATTATTAGATTCTAAAAAGTTTTTTTTTAATAACTTACATTTTATATTTACAACATTAACATGCTCTACTCTAAGTGAAATAACTAAATATAGGTAATTTAAGAAATAAAAAAAAAAAAAAAAGAATTTTAATGAAAAATCAATTAGAAAAAATATAAATATATGAAAGACAGATACATGTATGTAAACATATTTCTTATATTCCAACATGATTTTTTTTTTTTTCCCCTTTCTACAAAAAACTTAAGTGGAATACTTAAAACAGCTACTAATTCAATGGATAAATATGAAGACATTATAAAAACTATAAACACAATAAAGACAGAAAATATAAATATAGAGATAAATATTCAAAAAACAGAAGAAATTTATAATATATTAACAATATATGAAGATAATAACATAAATGAAGAACAAAAGAAAAAATTATTTTTATTATATCCAATGTATTTAAATATGCTAAACATAGCTTTTTACAATGATAATCTAATGTTTGCAATAAAACAGGAATTTTACAAAAATACCAAAAACAAAGTAACTAAAATATTATTATTCAAAATATTTTTATATAATTATTTTTATAATTATGATGTATATATTTTAAAATAGATAATTTTGTTTGAAGAAAAAGTAAAAAATATTTTAAAAAAGTTTCATCTATGTGGTCCATCATCAGAAAATATTAATTTAAGTGAAGGTAAATAATAAGATTATAAATTCTTATATATTTTTTCTAATATATATTTTTATTAATATGTCTATAAATAATTGTATCTCAACATATAACCTTTATTAATACTCATTAAATACATTTTAAAAAATGTTATATCTTTTTATTATTTATTTATATATAGGAATGGAAAGTCTAAAAAAATATATAAATGAATTTAAATTATTAGAGATAGAAAAAGATGAAATAATTAAAGCTCAAATTTTATGCAACATGAAGATTTTACTATTTGAAAATTTTTATTTACTAAAAAATACAATTAAAATTTATAATTCTATATATTCTATATATAATTCTTACACTACTAAAATAAATGACTTTTTAGATGTTATATATTATAAATTAAATATTAGAGTATGTTAAAAAATATATATATAAATAAATAATATAATGATGAAATATATATATATATTACTAATTTTTACAATAAACTTACAGGAAATAAATAAATCCTTAAAAGAAGTAAAAAATGAATTATTAGTATTACAAAAAGAACAACCTGAAACCAAGAATATTTTAGTAATATTCTATTTTGTAATTTTTTTTTCAAATTTTTTTTTCTAATTGCTTAAAATTATATTGTAATTATTTTAGGCATATAAAAAAATAAATGAAGAATTGAGTAACATGAATACAACATTAATTATTGTCTATTTATTACAAAATACAAATATGAAACTAATGAATTGGCACGAAATAATAAATCTTCATTTAAAGAAAAACAAGATAGATGATCATATAAAATTTGAAAACAATATTATAATTAATGATAAAAATATAAACATTAAATCTATAACACTTTATGATATGCATGAACTAAAAATTTACTTATATTTTAATGATATCAAATATATAATATATAAAATTAAAGTAAAAAAAGAAAAAAAAAGAGAAAATAGATGATATATATATATATTAATTTATATTTATAGAACATAATTCCTATATAATACACTATTATATAAGAATCCTTAGTAAACTACTAATAAGCTTTTTTTTTTTTATATATATACGTATATATTATAGGAAGTAGAAAAATTAGAAAATTACTTAAATAAAATTGAGAACGAATGGAAACAAGAATCACTAAAAATAATAAAATATAACGATTATTTTATATTAGATGATAATAAAAATATATTTAAAAATATTAAAAAAACATTTAGTGATTTGCATTTATTGAGAAACTTAAATTTTGCTCATGATTTAATTCCTAAAATAAATTATTTACAAAATAAATTACATTTTATCTATGAACATTTATCACTATGGATATTAGTATATATTTTTTTAAATTTAAGAAAAAAAAAAAATTATTGTAATTATTAATTGTCTTTTTATTATATAAATATTTGTAGATACAAAAAAAATGGATTAACCTAGAAAGATTTTATAACAATGAAAATTTTAGTCATTTCAGCAATGAATTAAAAAATTTTAATAAAATAAATAAAATATATATTGAAATAATGAAAAATACAAAAAAAAATTTGAATTTATTTCAAAATTGTAATACCCAATTTTTTTACTTTTTGAAAAATTATTATGATCGTGTAGTATTTTTAACAAAAGAAACAATAGATATTTTACAAGACAAGAAATTTTCATTTCCAGATTTTTTTTTTCTAAGCGACGAGGAGTTACTTGATCTTTTGTGTAATATTAATAATATTAAATAAAAAATTAAATAAAATTCTTATACAAATATATATATATATATATTCTTTAAAAAACTTATATAGCCAATACAGAAATAGAGAATTTAAAAAAATACTGTTACATAATTTATGAAGATCTCCTAACTTTTAATGATATTGATAAAACAGTATATAAATATAAAATTATAGCATTGTCATATAATTCTACTTTTAAAATTATGTGATTACATATTTTCCTTTTATAAATGTTTTATAGATAACTGAAATTATTACTATAAAAAAGAATGTGTTCAACCTAAAAAATGGAATAAAAATAATAGGAATAGATACTTATGTTGTTTTAAAAGAAAAAATAAAAAGTGCTTTAAGAGAAAACATTGTCACATGCTTAAAAAATTATCATAATACTAACAAGTAATATATATATTTTTATTATTTTTATATAACCTAACGTAAATATATATGCATGCATAGTTTTATTTCTATTATTTAATTATATCTGTACTTTCATTGCGTTATTTTTTCTTTCAAATATTTATCTCTTCTTCCTAATAATTAATATTGATTTTTTTTTTCGATCATCTGCATTAAATTCTGAACTATTGTCTTACATTATATATTTATATTTTTTACTTCTAACTTATTTTTTCTTTCAATTATATGATAAATTGTTTGATTTTTATATGTAGAATAATACCTATTATTATAAATAATGTATCAGTTGTCTCAAATGTTGTAATAAAAATTATATTAAGTGAAGAAATCAGAAATATAACACAAACAAAAAATGTAGAATATACTGATAAAATTATAAACAAGTATCTGGATATTGTATGCTTAAAAATAAATATCAATAAACTTAATTATTTTTTTTAAAGCAATATTTAAATTTTTTTTTTTTTTTTACTATTTTATAGTCTAATGATTTAATGGAAGAATTAAAAAAACAAAAAGGAAAAAATATTCAAAAAATAGAACAATCTATAATTATTTATTTAGAATTTATTGATATATTAAAAAAAGCCGTTCAAGAAAATTTATTTGATGAAAATAACTTCTTCTTATATTATCAATTTAGATATATTCTAGATAAAAATAAAGAACATATTTCAATAAAATATGGAAATTATACCTTTAAGTATTAATAAAAAAAAAAAAAAATCGTTAGATAATTACTGAAAAAAAAAATATTTATGATAAATGTCAATAAATGTTACGTAACTTTTACTTTTTTTATTTTTTTTTTTAAGATATAATTATGATATATTAGAAAATAATGATTTATTTATAAATTTATTACCTAACAATAAATATGTATTTTCCATATGTTCAAATATATATAAATCTTATTATAATATTATATGCGGAAATAATAAAACTTCAACTTTAAAATATATAACATCCACACTAGGTAAACGTTTATATTATCATTTTCTCAAGCTTTTTTTTTTTTTTTTTGTTTTATTTTATCTAAATATATAGTATATTCTTTTATAATTATATTATTTCTTTAAAATTTAGGTTTAAGAACACATTTCATTAAAGGAAGCTCAAATAATATAAAAAATATACTTTTTGGTGTAATTCAGCTAGGTATTTAAAAGAAGAAGAAAAGAAAAAAAAGTTAAAATAATTTAAAAGTTTTTTTTATTTTTGTTTTTTCTAATCTTTAAATGAATTTTTTTTACACTTTTTTAGGTTATGCTCTAATTATACAAAATGTTGATGAAATAAAAATGGAAATACTATCTGTCTTAACAAATATATTTAGATCCATACAAACATGTAAATATTTATATAATGAATAATACGAAAACAGCATTTATAAAAATGAATTATTTAAGTTACATACTAAGAAAAAAAAAATAGAAAATTTACATGTTGTAAATCACAAATAATACAATACAGAATAATCATTTTCTAATTTTTATAAATTATTTTTTTTATTTTTTCTTCCTTCATTATTTAAAATATTAAAATTTTCTTTAATTATAAAAGGTTTAAAGAAAAAAGAAAAAAATATTTATATTTTTGGTAAAGATGCTATATTTAATAATAGCAGTGTAATATTTTTTACTTCTAAATCCTATAGGTATTTATTCATATATATATATATATATATATATATTTTTCAATATATATAACGCATTTATCCTTTTTTTAAAAAATAGATGTGGAAATATTCCTATTAATTTAAAAAATTTGTGTAAAGAAGTTATTATAAATAATTATCAAGAAATAGAACTTATAGAAATGCTTTTATATATAAATAACTTTTCTAATATTAAAGAATTATGTATTAAAATTTGGAATTTTGTTGAATACTTAAATTTTGTTTATTTAAATTCTGAGAGTAATATGTTAAATGATGTAATTAATATAATAAACTTATGTAAAAAGAGAAATAATGAATATAATGAAAATCATTTGTTAGCTAATTATGTTTTCATATACTACTATGATAAATTGAAGAATGTAGAACAAAAAGAATTCGAAAATTTAATAAAAAAATTTTTTGATGTAGAATTAAATATGAACTTTAATTTAGAAAAAAAAAGAGATTCTTTAAAAGAAGTAATAAATATTGAAACAAATTAAAAATATAATATATGATTATATTATTAAAATTTTAAGCTATATGTTTTTAGAGTTTCATATAAATGTATTGATAAATACACATGAAAAGATTAATGTATATATATGATTAATTTTTATCTTTTTTTCTTTAGTTATTAAAAAATGAATTCATATATTTAAATTATGACTCATTTTTTAAATATGAAAAAGATATTTGTGTATTAAAAGAAAAATTGGATAATCAATTTTTGTCAATAATATATGGAAATGCTTATAGCGGAAAATCAACTTTATTAAAAATATATAACACCTTATATAATTACAAATATTCTTTCATTTATTTAGATTCTTTATATGGTATGAATTACATTTGTTTATTCTTTTTGTTATTAAAGTCTATAAATAAACAAATATTTATATAATATTTATGTACATTCGGAACCTTTTATATATGCTTACAATTTCAATATATACAAATAGAACTAAAAATAATTTTAAATTTTATAAAAGACAACATATTTTATAATTTTTTTTTTTCTTTACTAATTGTAAAATGGATTATTTTTAGATTCATATAATAATTTCAGTGAAAGTTTTTTATATGAAATAATGAAAAAGAAACAGCAAAAAAACGATGAATACACATTTATCATGAAATTGAATTATCTTAATCCTATTATTTATAATTTGTTATCTTTAAATAAATTAATTTATTATAAAAATCAAAAAGAAGAAAGTATCTGTGGAAATAAATTGAAGATCATAATAGAGGTAAATCAAAATAAATACAAAGATTTATATTATTAGATTTATTACATAAAAAACTAAAAATGAATAGAGATAAAATTAGTCTAAAAAATAATATCATACTTCATATATTGTTTTTACTTTAAAATTTATTTATATATCCAATTTATACTTATATAGTTAATATAAATATTTGTTATTGTATTATTTTTTTATTTTTTAACTTATTTAATTTCATTTTTCTAGTGTAATAATATATCCTTTTTGGATCCTTATTTACTGAATAAAATGAATAAAATTTCAATTAAGGATAATATAAATATATATAATTACTTTAAAAAAAGGAGTTATAATGTATTAGATTACATTTTGAATACTAATATTTTTTTGGAAAAAAATATACAAAATAATAAAAATGATTCTAACTATATAAATTATCATGAGGAAAAAAAAAAAATTATTTTTGAGTTATATGATGAACTTAAATTATTTTATAGAAACTTTTTTCTACACATTTTTAATTATATAAAGAAAAGAAAAGGGGAAGATTTTAATATAAGTATTTATTACACAAAAGATGTTGATATAAAAAATATAATTACAAGTGATAACATCGTAACAAAAAATGATTTGTTTAATTTTTGTGATAATGATAAAATTATAATAAATAATTTCATGGATATTTTTAAAAGTCATATATTAATTTTTTTAAAGGAGTTTGATTTATATGATGAATTATATGAATGCAGCAAATCTATAAGTAATGATACTAGTACCTTTCAAAATAATGAAACTTTACATAACGATAATTCTGAAAAAACAAACTTAAATGAAAATACATATGAAGAATATGATTTAGATAATATAGATAAAAACTACATAGAAAATATATGCCTATCACAGGCAGAAAGAGAGAATAATAAGAAAATAGAAAAATATAACAAAAAAGAAATTCTAAAATTGTTGACTATTAAAAATAAAGCTATTTTTATTTTAATAAGCTGCCTCATTTTTGTATTTAACAATTTTTTAAGTGATAATGAAAAATCGAACTTTTTTATATTTCTAAAAAAATTATGTATATTCAATAATATCTTTATTAATTTTAATTTGGAAAATTATTTTTATAATATAAAGAAAGACAAATGGATTTCTATCAATGAGTTTTTTAATGTAATATATATATTTTTTTTTTTCTATAAAAAAATAACATAAAATTGTCTTAATACAATAAGTAAATTTTTATATTTTTTCTTTTTTTTTGTATTTATATAAATATGCAGTTTATTAAAAATAGCCAATTTGACGAAAAAAATTTAATATTTTATGATGAAGAAATTAAAAAAAAAATTAATTCAATTAGCCTATTGTATAAAGGGGGGTCTAACATTTGCTTAATAGGAAGCAAAAGTAACATATAATTAAAATGATTATTTAGAAAATTAGTATATTTAAAATTAATAGTGTTATTTGTATAAAATAAATAGATATTCTAATTAGCCATTATTATTTTCAGATATTAATTATACTTTTATTTATTTTTTCTTTTTTTATCTTATTGTATTTTATTAAAATACTGATAGTAACGTAATTTTTTCTATTGCTACCTTTACTATATTTTTGTTTTTATATAAAATTCAGAAAATTGCAAGACAATTATATTAAAAGAAATTGTTGATAAGAATAAGAACATCGATCATGTTATGGTCACTGTCCTGAAATATACTAATGTTCTTAATTTTAAAATTTTACACGACAAATTAATAAAAAAAAATGTTAAAAGATATATTCATGAATCCGTTTTTTACATTTGCATAGACGATATTCATATTAATTATGTAAAATAAAAAAAGAAAAAAAAATAGAAAAAATAATAGAAGAAAAAGAAAAAGAAAAAGAAAAAGAAAAAGAAAAAGAATAATAGTAAGAAACTTCATGAATCTTATATGGATTTTGATATTTTATAGGAAAAATTAAATAATCATTCTATTGAATTTTTGCAAAATTTACAAAGGAATTTATGTTATTTTGAAAATAAAATTATTAATATAGAAAACATAAAAAGCATAATTTCATTAGATTTTGAACACTTAAAAACAAATTGTTATTATGAAAATATCTCTTATTATTACTCCTTTTTCTTTTTAAACGCAAACAGAAAATTCTTAGTAAATTATTTTAATGCTTTAATAAATTATTCATTAAATAACAAATTTCAGGTAAGTATATAATTAATTTTTAATACTTTTTTTTTTTATATTAAGATAAAATTAGAAAAATATATTAATTATTTTTTTGTTTTTATCAAGGCTGTACACAACAAGTTAGTAAATTATAGCTTAGATATATTGTGGAAGATTCATGAAGACATTAATTTTGAAGAAAAAAGAGAAAATAATTTACTATTTACAAAAGAAAATATTTTTTTGTTGTATGAAGATTTTTTTTACACTAAAACTAATTTTGAAAATGAACAAGATGTGATAGCAAATTGGTGGTATCTTAAAAAAAAATGAATTAATCAAAATAAAAATTCTTCCTAATACATATAATATATATGCAGATTAGAAAGTGTATAGATATATAATGGTAATTTAATTTGTCTTTTTTATTTTTTCCTTAGTGAAAATACTAAAAGTATAATATTAAATAGAATTTTAAAGAAGGAAAATAAAAAGGAAATAAGGAGAAGAATAAAAAGTATGAAATAAAAAAATTAAACAAATTAAATAAATATTTATTTTAATTTATTCTTCCAATTTTTTTTTAAATTTTATCAGATATTGAACAAGATTATTTTCCTAATTTAAGCAATGAAAATTTATCTACCTACTTAAATTATTTTTCTAAAGATGTAAATATATTAATTATTAATATAAAAATTTCCTTATAATAGTACTTTCTATTAAAATTTTTTTTCTTTTTTTATCTTAATTTTTTAATTTTAGGTTTATGAAAAAGTTGATATCAACTTGCTAAAAGATGAATTCGTTAGGAATTTAAGCAATTACAATAATATGTATATGAATGCTAAGATGTTTGTAGAATTTTACTTTAAAAAAATTATAGAGATTTATAAAAAAATAAGTAAAAATATAAATTCATCAATGATAATTTGCATGAATAAAAAAAGAGCTGTTACATTACTAAATGCGATTGCATATATATTAAATATAAATACAATAGTAATAAATAAATCTAATAAAGTTGAAAATGTTCAAGATAAGATTAACTATTATAATAGATTAAGATTTCAAAGAAATCTTTTTATATTAATTAATTATTCAAATAAATATAATGATTATTTCTATTCTTTAATTTATAAAAAGTTTCCATCTGTTTTTTATGAGAAAAATGAACTATTCAAAATGTATACTAAAACAAGCTTAATATCAAACGAGATGAAATGGGAAAACATTCAAAATATAGTAATTAAAATATATGATAAAATTTTATAACTACAAAAATAATTTAATATTTTAACAAATATATTTTAAATCTAACTTCAAAAAAAAAAAAAAAAAAAAGAAGAAAAAGAGTATTTAAAATAAGATAATATATATTTTTTTAATGTATATTAAATTCTTCATTTTTTATTTTATATTATCTTTTTTTTAATATTCAGATGAAAAATAATACTTATGTTTGTTTAGTTCATGAAAAAAGATTTGATTTTAAAATTAATGTTTTTCAAAATTACAAAAATATTTATAATGATTTGAATATAATTCATTTAGATTGTTGGGACAAAGAAGAGTATGTTCAATATTGTACTTTGTTTTTAAAAAACTGCGAAGACAATCATTTTATAGATAATATATTAAATAGTTTTAAAAAAAAAGTAATATTAAATAACTTAGAAGATGATATTGAAAAACAGAACAATAACATAACTATAGAGAAAAAAGAAAAAGACAAAGAAAAAATTTTTGTAAATTCGTTAGATTATATAAAACAGAAAAAAGAAGGAAATGTAACTAAAGAAAATGAGAAAGGAAGTAAAAATGAGATCAAAAAAGAGAAAGAAAATAAAAGTGGGGAAGAAGTAACAAATGAAGATGAAGAAGAAAAAGATAGAAAAAATGAGGGAAAAAATGAAAATGATATAAAAAAGATAGACGAAGATGAAAAAGAAATAGGACAAAAAAAAGAAAAAGAAGGAAATAATGAGCATGAAAAGATAAATCAAAGTAAAATCAAAGAAAATAATAAAAATGAATTAGAAAATGAAAAAAAAAAAGAAAAGATAATAAAAGAGGAAATAACAAAAAAAAAAGATTTTCGAATAAAAAAAGATAAAAAGAAGGAGAAAGAAAATAATTCTGAAAATATAAATAAGAAAAGTAAAAAAGAAAATAGATCTTTAACTAAAATAGAGAAAGATAAAAAAAAAAATGAGAATAGTTCTAAGATGAAAAATGTTGAAAAAGATATAGTAAATAACGTTGAAAAAAAAAAAAAAAACAATACAGATATTTTAAAAAATAGTACAAATACAAATATAAATAAGATGAATAAAAATAAAGATAACAACATAGAAAGTACAAAGAAAAAACTTTTTTTGAAAATAAATGAACATATAAATGTAAGTAAAAAAAAAATAAAGGAAAAAGAAACAAATAAATTTAAAAATAAATTAGAAAATAATAAGGATATTGAAAAAAAATATAAACAGAATCAAAAAATAGAAAGTAATGAAAATAGCACTTCTAGAATAAATAAATTTACAAAAGAGAACTATGACAAAAAATTGGAGAAAAAAAAAGAAATTAATAATCATATTAATTACAATAAAGATGATATATTAAAAAATACTAAGAATAATCAACATATAGGTGAAACTACAGGAGAGAGCAACAAAAATGAAAAAGATAGTAAAATTAAAATTGAAGAAAGCAAAAATGAAAAAGTAGATGAAATTAAAATTCAAAATGAAAATAAAGACAAATGTATTAATAATAATGAATTTATTAAAGAAAAAGAAGGAAATGGATATGATGACATATGCAAGAATTTAAATGATGAAAATAATCAATATTTGGATAATTATAATTTAAAAAAGTTTAGCAAAGAAATATTAAATAAATATGAGTCTTATGGCAAAAAAAAATATAAATATAATATTAGCAATATAATTGAAAATCAGCATGAACAAATTGTTAGTGCATTCATAGAAGTATATTACGACCTAAAAATTTTTTTAAAAAAACATAAAAATTTAGATCTCATCAGAATTAATAAATGCAATTTTATCGACTGTATAGTTATGTTTTACATCTTATTAAAAAATAAATTAAATTATAAGAACAAACAATTATATATGTTTAAAATGAGCCTAAATAAAATTAATATTATATTTGAAAATTATGAAAATATGAATACCGAAATTGAATCGATAAATTCATTGGTATCTAAAATGAGTGATGATATTGTTAAATTAAATGATTCTATTAAAATAAATTCGAAATTATTAATAGATATTGAAGAAAAATTTAATAGTAATAAGAAAATTTTAAATAAAGTTACTAATGATATTGATGAAATAACTGAAAGTAAAAATGAATCAGAAAAGCAAATTGAAGAAGAGTGTATCTCCATTATTTTTAAAATACAAAATGTAGAAAATAATGAAATCAAAAATATATTAAAAATTGTTAATCCTGATATTATTCTAATTAATATATCAATTATGCTAAATACATTAATTAGGAATTCATTTCTAAATGACAATATTGATAACTGGAATTACTTTAAAAATTTTATATCAAAAGAAAATTTTTCTAAATTTTTTTTTAATTTTAAAAAGGAAAATGTAACAGATAAACAAATAAAGAGGGTGAAAGAATACATAAATAAGGAGGAGATATTATATAATACTCAGAAAATATATGAAATGAATAATTTATTTTCTTATTTTTTTGAATGGATTACATTTATAATCAAATATAAGGAATATTATAGAAATGTTTGTGATATAAATGTAACTATTTCTAATAATAAAATAAAAAAGGAAAAGTATCAAGATGAAAACCAAAAGTTATTAGAAGAAATGCATAAAATTAAATCACTTATTATAAATAATAAAAATGAGATAAGTATACAAACTGAACAAATTGAAGATCTAAATAAAAAATTAAGTATAATTAATAAATCTTATTTACCTTTTTTAGAGATAAAAAAATTTTTAGAAAAAATCAAAAATAAATATACATATACTATTGAAAAGATTGAAAGCAATTATAAGTATTTGGTTTCTGAAATTTTACTTTTTTCTTTTTTTTTAAATTATTCTTCTTCCTTTAATTATAAATATAGATGTTTTTTATTAGATAAATGGAAACAAATTATAAAAAAAAATAATATCCTAATAAAAGATGATATAAAAATAGAAAGCATTTATTCATGCGATAGTATCATTTCTTTATTTATATCTGATAATTTTCCTAGACATATTTTTTATATACAAAATGCTTTAATATCCTTAAATCATTTTAGATGGCCTCTATTTTTAGATCAGCAAAATATAGGAATTGATTGGTTAAAAAAAAGTTATAGCAACAATTTAGTTATTCACAACTTTGATGAAAATTTGAGCAAACATTTAGATATGTGTATAATATATGGAAAAAGTCTAATAATTCCATTTTTTAATTTTCAAAATTTATATATTTATGAAAAAAAAAATGATGAAAATTTTAATTGTGAATACCAAGATCAAGAAAATATTAAAAATATAAAAACAGATTTGTTATATAAAAAGAATTTTCTTAAATTTAAATTAAGAAATAAAGAAATTAAACTTAATTCAAATTATAGTATCATTGAACCTATTATTGAAAGAAACATATATTTATTAAATGGGAAATATTATATCAATATTGGTAATTATATATATATATATATACATACAAATATACTATTTCATGCTTTTAATTTATAATCTTAATTTATTATATAAATATTAATTATATATATATTATCTTATTAATTAGGTATGAAGAAGTTAGAATATAACAATCAATTTAGATTATTTCTTGTAAGTGACACTAATGATAGATACTTTGAGGATATTGAAGATTATGTTAATATAATAGATTTTCAAATAGATAAAAATTTAATTGTAAATAAAATTGTAAATATCATATTAAAGCGTGAAGACGAAAAAAAAATAATTAACTTTAACACAAAAATAAGAAACTTCTATGAGACAAAACAAACACTAAAATTTTTAGATGATGGTATGATTTTAGAGTTATGCGCTTTCAACAATAAAATTAATAATCATAATAATTTAATTAATGTCATAAATAACAATGTTTTAAAAAAAATTGAGATAAAAAAATTATTGAAAGAATCCAAAAATGAAATTAAGAAAATTAAAAATTCATCAGATAATATAAAATATCTTGGTTATAGATTTTATAGCATATATAAAGTTTTACAAAAACTATCTAAAG
Source organism: Plasmodium relictum (assembly GCF_900005765.1). Lineage (NCBI taxonomy): Eukaryota > Apicomplexa > Aconoidasida > Haemosporida > Plasmodiidae > Plasmodium > Plasmodium relictum. Next base: position 75,876 of record NC_041691.1, read on the forward strand.
TGAAATCCATTTATAATTTTAATTTTAATTATATGTTAAATATTTTGAATCATTTGATTAAAAATATTAATAAAAAAATGCTAATCTGCAATTTTAATCAACTGATTAAAAAGTTTACACACAACTGTTTCATATTTTTTTTAAATACAATAAATAAAAAAGATAAATTATTTTTTTGTTTTCTCTTTTATTCCTCCCTAATATTTGAAGAAAAAAAGTTAAAGGATGTAAAGAAATCAGTTAAAATAGAAAAAGAAACATATTATTCCTTATTTTTAAGAATGAAAAACTTTAGAAGTATTAATGTAACTCATCTAGAAAAAATAGAATGGTTAAATAATAAAAAAAAAAGAGAATTGATGTTTTTAGAAAAGGAAATAATAAGTTTTAAAAAAATTGTTGAAGACTTAATGAATAATTCCAATGAATATTTTAATTGGTATAAACAAAACAAACCTGAAGAAAATTTATTTTTTTTGAAAAGAGTTCATTTAGATAAATTAGAAACTATTTTATTTCTATATGTAATGCGTAAGGACAGACTACATTATTATATATTCTTTTTGTTACGAAATTACTTAGATTTATCAGAAAATGTTAACTACAATTTTAATTTCTCAAATGATTTAAATTACTTAGACACGAAAACATTTTTGTATATAGTAGAATCAAATCATACATATGATACCATTTCATCTAACAATAATATAAAAACATTTAGTGTAGGAAATAATTTTAATAGTGATATTCAAATAATAATAGAAACTTCATTACAGAATGGAAGAAAATTATTATTAGAGAATATACATTTAATAAATTTTAATATAGAAAAGTTTTACGAAATTTATAATAATAAAAAAATTCATTCTAATTTTGAGTTATATTTAACATCAGAAAAAGATTGTTCTATTTCAATAATAAAAAAAGCCATTAAAATTTACTCGCATAGTGAAGAATATTTAAAAAGTTTTTTGATCGAATTTTTTACTTGCACTCATAATATTTATAAAGACAAAATAAAAAATAATTTTATAAACTCCTTTTTGTTTTCACTATCATTCTTTCATAGTATTTTAGTTTCTAGATGTAATTATGATGACTTTGGTTTTGATGAATTATACTGTTTCGACATTAAGGATTTTGAAATTACATTTGATTGTCTTTTATATTATTTTAATTTAATTCAACTAAATAATGTATTAAATAAAAATGAAAGGTCAAATAAAAGAATATATGATAATTTCAATAATAAATCTATAAGTGAAGACGTGGTATCAAAAGAAATAAATATAAATTGGAAATTCGTAAAGTAAGCAAAATAAATGTGAATACATAATAATCAAATCTTCCATTAAAAATTACAATTTAAATTTATTTAGATGTCGAAAATTCAATTGCATATCTTTTTTATATAATGCTTAGTATTATTTTATTATATTCTTTATATATTGTATTTTTATTTTTATTATAAATATATAATATTTCATTTTTATTCCTACAGGGATATTATCTTAAATGGATATGGAAATAAGGTCAATAATCTAGACAGAAGAATTATAAAAAGTTATATCAACGAATATTTTAATGAATATTTATTTAACGAAAAAAATGAATTTATATATTCAACTGATGAAGGCTATAATTATAAATTTTTATTAAACAGATCTGCTAAAGAATATATGAATTTAATTAAAGTAAAAATAAAAATAAAAGAATTTTTTAAATTATATCATAATTATATATTTATTTTTATATAATCTATCTGTATTTGTTATATTTTATTATATTTTTTTTATTATAATCACAATTTTTTTTTTTTTTTTATAATCATGAATATTTATATCATAATTTGTCTGCTATTTTTTTAGAGTTATCCTTCTTTTAATAGTTGTAAAGTGTATGGAATGAAAATAGATGCTGATAAAAAAAAATATGAGAAATACAATAATAATATGTTAAGTAATTTGAAAAAAATTTGCAATGAAGAAATTTTAATTTATAAAAAAGAAAATAATGATAATGATGTTTTTTTCAACTTGGATAGTGATTATTATTCAAGCTCAATGGTTAACACAGAAGAAGATGATATAATAAATGAAAATAAAAATAAAAAAGAAACTTTAAGAAAATTAGAATCAGAAGAATGTACAAAAGAAATGTATGAAAATAAATTTCTTATAAAGATAACGAATAAAGAGGAAAATTATTCCATCAATGAACAAATAAATGATTGTAACATTTGTAACATTCATTATTTTAATCTAAATTTTTTAAAAAATATTAAGAAAATGAATGAATTCTATGAATTAATAAAAAAAATTAAAATAGCATTCAAAAACAATTTAACTATTAATTCAGAATGGAAAAAATTTAATATAACAACTATTCAATCTTGTTGTTTAAATGAGACCAAAAAGTTTAAAGAAATAACAAATATTATATATAGTGATATTATAAAAATTGAACAGCAATTAAATAAAAATAAAAAAAATTTTGAAATTGATTCTAAAGAAATTATGTTCTATTTATCATTAAATAAAATACCAAAAAAATGGGCTTGTAATTTTAATAAAAAAATAAAAAATGTTGATAATTTTATTACGTATTATGAAAACGTTAAAGAACAACTATACTTCTGGAATATTACAGGAGAACTAAATTTTTATAATATACAATATTTGTTTTATCCATCACAACTTTTTAAAGCATTGTTAATTAAATTTAGTTGTGTTTATAAAAAAAAATTAAAAGATTGTATATTCATATGCAAAATAGATAATGTAATGGAAACAAGAAAAAAGGAAAATGTTCATTCTCAAAAAAATATTTTTTATAGTAGTGAAGAAGAAACTGAATTTTTATCAAATGAAGTAAATTATATAAATTATGTTCATTATGATACGGAAAATTATAGTGATATATATTTGCTAGGAATTTATACCATGGTATATATATATAATTTTATTATAATTTTATTACAATTTTATTGTAATTTTACTATAATAGTTACATCAATTTGTATTATTTTAATAGTTTAAATATTTGAATTCATTTTTTTTTTTTTTTCGCAGAATGATAATTTTGAATTCTTAGGAATTAAATCTAAAAGTAATAAGAAATATGATGAAATACCTATAATAACTTTAGGTATAACTGAAAAAAAAAAAAAGAATATATTAAAAGATAAAAAAATTCCTCTTTATCAAAATAAGTATAATGGAAAACTAAAAAAAAAAAATAATAGGTTTATAACAAACTTGTATTTTAATATTGATAAGCACAAATCTTTAATATACATTAATAAAATTTATTTATTCATTTACAATTAATAGAAAATAGTTTTATTTAATTTTTTTTTTTTTATTTTAAAAACGTCTGCTGTATTTATATAATTTTTTCAATTCATTAAAATCTGTATTTTCATTAAAATTTATATCCTTTTCTAACAATGGCATTTCTATATCCTACAAAAAGAAACAAAATATATATATACAAGAAAATTTTTATTTTCATAAAGAAAAATATTTATATTTTTTTAATTACTGGTATAATATAATCATCACTTGAATTTCTATGATATTTATATTTTATTTTATCTAAAGGAATTTCCCCGCTTTTAAATAATAAAAGAAGAAATAGGTATAAATATAAATTTTATTTTTATTTGTATTGAAAAATATGATAAAAAAAATAAAGATATAATTAAATGAATTTGATAGAATAATTAAAAAAAAAAATAAATATAAATAAATATTACCAATTGTATATATAAACTTGTTTTTTTGGTTTTCCTATTAATGTTGATTGTTCTTCGATAAAAGATAAAGTTTCAAAACCATACTCCAATTGCCCAAAAACTACCTAAAAATAAAAAAATAAAATTAATTTTTGAAAAAAGAAAGTATGATTTTTTTTTAATATTTATTTTCTAACATGCTTCTTATCTAGCCATGAACAACTTCTAAAAGTTACAAAAAATTGAGAATTGTTTGTATGCTTAATTCTTGTTTGGCACATAGATAACACTCCTATTATTATAATTAATAGAATACATATGTATAAATTTAGAATATAAAAAAGGGAAATACATATCAGTCAATATAAATATATTAAAGTATTATTTTTTTTTTTTTTATTTCTTTAAAAACCTCTTTTTGAATGTTTATATATGAATTTTTCATTTCTGAAATATTGCCCATATATTGATTCTCCACCAAAACCATTTCCAAAGTTAAAGTCTCCTCCTTGAAACATCTAAAATATATATATATATATATATATACCATTTATATATTTATAAAAATATATATTTTTTAGTAAATTTTATTATTTTTACAAAATCTGTGACAATTCTATGAATGGGAGTATTTTTATACCATCTTGGTTTTAAATAATAACCTAAACCTGTTTCTCCTTCAAATAATATATTTTTTTAATAATGAAAAAAAAAAATTTTAGTTTTATTTTTTTTTATAATTTTTTTTCAAAATTTAATACCTGTACACAGGCAACGAAAATTTTCACAAGTTATTGGTAGTTTATCCATGAAAAGCTGTATAAAAAAAAATATATTATTTAAATAATAAATTTTATCTTTAATTAATATGTAGCTATTTGTTTTTCTTTACTTCAAATATCATTCTTCCAGCATTTCTTCCTCCTATAGCTATATCTAAATAAACGCGAGGGTTGGGTATTTTCATTTTGATTCACAAAATAAAACTAAAAAAATTACATTTTATTTTAAATATTTATTTTATCAGGATCACCTCTCTCTCTCTATATATATATATAAAGCTTTATATTTTTATATAAAATTATTATTTTTTATATATTCATTTTTGTTTATCTTATTCAGTTTATTAAATTTTTTTATTTTTAAAATACTATATTAAAAATTTTATTTCCTTCTTATTATATATATTTCACAAAAATTTTATATTTTTTTTTTAACAATTAAATTTAATTAAATTTTTACCTTTCATTGTAATTATTGAATTTCATAGATTTGTATTTTTTATTTACTAGATAATTTATTTTAATTTATTCTCTTTTAATTGATAAATTTTATTAAATTATATTTTTTATTTTATTTTTTAAAAGTATATTAATTATAAAATATTCGTTAGTATTTTTTTATACAATTTTACTTAGAAGATATATGATTACGTTAAAAAAGTTTTAAATTAAATTTAATATTTTTTTTTTTATATTCTATATTAAATTTAAAGTTTTTAAATTTGTTACACTATTTCTAATAGAAAAATTCTTATTCTTTTATGTTTTAAAAAATTGCATTCACAAAATAAATAAACATATGAAATATATTAAAGAAATTAAAATAATTTTATCGGATAAATAAATATAATGATAATGTTAAATATATATGTGAAATAAAATTAACAAAAATTTCACTTAAAAAAATAATAAAGTAAAAAGGTGTATATATAAATAAAATACTCTCATTTAAGAATGTTAAAAAATAAGAATGTAAATATATATTAAAAATATTATAATGAAAAATAAAATACACATAAAAATAGTTATTTTAAAATATAGTAATTATTTTAAAGTATATTTTTATATTAAATATTTATATTACTCAAAAAGTCTATATATTTAAAGAAATATATATATGAATAAAGTATATTCAATTAGAAAATTTCTTTATATAATATTTACATAAAATTTATTATTTAAAAATTTGTTTAAATAAAATATAAAAATGTTTGAATAATTTTTGTGATCATTAGATAATATATATATTTGATTGAAATAAAAATAAATTAGTGAATTAAAGTAATCCAAAAATGATGTGATATTACTATTATATAAAAATTGTTTTGTAAAAAAATTTACAATTACTAAACACATATTTAATTTATAATATTGTATACTTATTTCATTTGAACTATTATTTAGGCAATTTAAAGTAACTTTTGTATTTGTTACTTTAAATAAAAAATGAAAAAAAATATTTACAATTTTCTTGATAGTAGTACCTTTTCTTCTAAATTCTAAATTAAAAGAAAGTAGAATAATTTTTTTTATAAAATTTCTATAACTTAATAAAAACTGATTTTTATCAATATAATTAATGTAATTATAACCTTTGTTTTTTATATTAGAAAATTCCAAAAAGTATATGAAATTATTATTAATAAAATTTATGTTGGTTAAGTCTAGTAATTTAATATTATTATTCAATATATTTATAAAAATTTTCATATAGAGAAGAAATTCAAACAAAAACCTAATTATATTGTAATGAATATTTTTTAAATTTCTTTTGTTTATATTTTCTGTTAATAAATTTATCTTATAGTATTTAAAAAAATATTTCAGGAATGATATATCATATAAATATATCCCAAATAATAAAATTAATATTTTCTTAATTTTTACAATTAGAAAATTAAAATAATTAATTATAGGATGCAAGTATGTAACTGTTTTCTCTTCTGGATATATGAATGTTTCGTACTTTTTTAAATTACCATTATTATTTAATTTTCTTGTTAAAATTTTTTCATAATCATTTTCTATATATATAAAAATTTTATTTAAAAAGCTAATCTTTTGAAAACCAATTATGTTTTTTATATTTTGAAAAAATAGAGATATTATTTTACTAATAATTTCATATAATTTTTTTTTAATAAAGTAATTTAAAGAAATTATATTGTTGTATTTATTTGATAAGTTATTTTTTATAGTATTTTTATTTATATTTAATTTTCTCAATAAATTTTCTTTTTTTTTTATATCGTCTACGACATCATAGAATAATTTTTTCTTTTTATTTTCTAGAAATGAATATATAGAAAAATTTTTCTTATCTTTTTTTTTTATCATTCTAACTTTTACTAAACTGTTGTGAACATAATAAATACTATTAAAATCAATGATTTTTTTTTTTCTTATGAATGATGATATTTTTCCTAAATAAACAACCATAGAAGTATTATGCCATCTCCATATTGTTTTTTTTTGTTTTATTTTATTATTATAATTATTATGACTTTCAACAATTTCATCATTATATTTTTCGCATTCATTATTATTTTCTACATAACTTTCATCACTTCTTTCTTTGCATTTTTCACATTCATCTTTTTCTTCATAGTTTTCATTTGAAATATTTTCTCTGCTTTCTTTCATAAAAGTTAAAGAATCGTTGCACTGATCAATATTTATTTTGAACAATTTTTTTATCTTTGAAAAGTTAAATTCATTATTATATTCATTGTGTTCTTGATTAAAAAAATAGTAAAAATTACATAAACTATTATCAATGGTTCTACGGTAACTGCACCTATTTCTGTTAATATATAATTCAATAAAAATATCATCTCTTTTCATTTTTTTTTTTTTTAAATTAACCAGTTTTCTATAATATTTATAAAGATATAATAGGTCTTCCATAGAAACATTTCTTGGTAAATAAAAAATCAAATTGTTTGCTAGCTTTAATGACTCTTTTAAACATGAATAAATAGACAATCTATTTTCATTGGATTTTAATTCAAATTTTTTTTTTTTTTTATATGTTGGTCCTCCCCAAGGAATACTTAAAAAAATTACGTCTATTGTATTTTTTCTAAAATGATTTACTATATTAAAAAAATCACATAAAATAAAATCAACATTTTTATTATAAAAATTACAATTATGCTTGCATTCTTTTATTCTAATTAAACTAATATCTGATGCAATAGTAAAAGCATTTTCTATGCTAGTGCTATTTCCTCCAGCTCCAGCAAATGGATCTAAATAAATCAGTATCATTTCTTTTACCTTATTAATTTTATTATCATTATAATTTTTATTTTTTTCTCTTTTTATTTTTTTTTTATTATTGCCTTTAATTATATATCCTTTGTACACATTTTTATATTCATTCGTGTCTATATCACTTTCATAATTTTTTTTTTTTTTCTTTAATTTTTTCCCATAATTTAATAAATTATTTCCAATATTTTTGGAAATAAATTCAGGAGTCATAGAATAAATCATTTCATTATCTAATATAAAACATCTTTCTTTTTGAATTGATTTATAATTTTTATTTCTTACTATATATTTTTTCTTATTATTATAATTTATAGGATAATAATTAATTGTACTGTGATCAAATAAATCAAATTTTTTAATATTTTGATATATTATTGGAATTTTATATTTATATGTATTCTTTAATAGTTCAGAACTTTTAATAAAGTTTAATTCTCTAGCTAAATAATCATCTTTTCTAAAGTTTTTCATTGATTCATTTTTATCATATATATTTATTTTTTCTGCAAAATATAAAAAATTAGAACAAACCATTTTATTTAGCAAGTCATTTTCCTCTAAATCAAATGAAGTATAATAACAAGGATGAACTAAAAAGCTTATATTTAAAATACTATTATTGTTCCTTATGTCATTAAAATTATTATATTTAATTTTAATCATTTTTCTTAAATTTTTTTAGAATTTTTTTTTAAAAAAAAAAAAAAATACCATCGAAATTTTTCTTAAATTTTGTATTTTTTTTTGTATTTTCAAATGAAATTAAATGAAATACCATTTTTTTATCCTCAATGTAATACCATTATATACATAAAGCACTTAAAAATGTACTGTAACATTTTTATATAGTTCTATGGGTTTATAATTTGTACTACAAAGATAAAAAAAAAAAAAAAACAGTTAATGCAATTTTTTGTTTACAACCATAGCTCATTTTTTTTAATATCTATAAAAATCTTTAAGAGCAATCTTTAATAAAAACGCATTTACTAGAATAATTTATATATTATATTCTAATTGAGAACATTTAAAAATACAGAATATAACAAAAAACAAAAAAAAAAAAAAAAAAAGAATAATATATATGTATATATATTTTCTCATAAAATGTAAAAAAAAAAAAATTTTCAGAAATTGTAGAGTCCAAGGTTATAATTAAAACAAAAAAATATATTTTTTACAAAATAAAATAAAATTATTACAAACTTTAATATATTAGATAAATGAGAAAAAAAAGATAAGTAAAAATTATAATATAATAATTATTTCAAATAAAACCTTAAGGAAAATTTCTTGTACCAATAATAAAAGATTTTAAAAATAATATTTATATAATTTAGTTTTACAAATTTAACTTTTTATGAAATTCATAATAAAGAATATATGCATATGCTATTATTTTTCTGAAATTGTGATATATTATATATATTGATGTACATTTTTTTTTAATATTTTCATAATAAATAAAAATATTTTAAACATAAATTATTCTCATAGTATAAAAAAATAATTTTGATTAGTTATAACATTTTTTTTTTCTATTAATAATTATATGTACTTTTAAAATTATTGATTATTTTTTACTTTTTCTTTGAGAATTAATTTTTTCATTAGAAATTTTTTCTTTTTTTTTTTCTTTTTGATTCCATTTCATTAAATGGTGAATCAAGTAATTTAAGTTTATTAAATAAGTTTGATATAACTTGATTATAGAAAAAAAAAGTTCTTCAATAATTTTTATTTAAAAGTAGGAAGTATGCTGTAATTATATTTTTTCAAAATTTAAAGATTTTGTTTTTTATCATATAAAATGTAGAAATTTACATTTTTAGAAGAAACATTATTTTTTAAATAATTAATATTGTTAAAACTTATTCTATAATATTTAATTTTTTTTTTACACAAATTAAACTTTTGTGTTGCATTATTACAATTTTCCAATGTTCTAAATATTTTATATAATTATTTTATTTTATTTTTTTTTTTATCTAAATGAAAAATTTTAATAGGATACTTAATTAGCTGCATTTACACTACATCTATTTTATAAAAGTCATTTTTTTTTTCTTTTTAATTCCATATTATAATTCAGAATACAAATAATAATTGACTGAATATTTTATCCTATTTATGTTATTTAGAAATATTGAATAATTAAGAACTAATTACTACTTTGGTATAGTTGATAATTTTTTTTTCAATTTTATATCTCAATTAATTATACCTTTTTTTTTCTTAAATATACTAAAAGAAAAACTATTTTCTTATACTAAACATTTGTTGATTTAAAATATACCTTTTTTATTTTTATTACTAATGAAAACACTCAAATTTATATGATCCTTAATTCTTTTAAATATAAAAAAAAAAATGTTGACATATAGTATACTTATTAGTTTATAATATATTTAGGATTAATCATTTTATTTATATTTTATTCATTTATTAATATATTATGTAAATTTCTAACAATATATATATGTATTTTTATTATTTCAATAACTCTTTCATTTTTTAATTTCATTATTTATAAACTGGCCCTGTACTACTTTTATCCATTAATTATGAAAAATTATAATTTTTATATTTATCATTTATTTATTTAATATCATTCTGTAATTTCTTTCATTTATATTTCTAAGATTATCAATAATATTTATTTCGTAGTATACTTTATAGTAACATTTTTATTTCTGTTATTGTGTACTTTTAATACTACAATATATATTTTTTTTTCTTTGATACACATTTTTTTTTTCCCTTTTTTACTTGTTTTAGTATTATTATTTGAAAAGTTACTATTCTCTTTATTATTATTAATTCTATTCTCACTTTCTTTTAAAAATTCTTTTAATTTTAAGATGATTCTTTAAGAAATATAATTAAGCTACAATGTAACTACTTCTTTCATTTATTTTTTAAATTTGTCTGTATATTCTGAATTTTACTTTTTTATTTTACTTCAAATATTAATATTTTTTTTTTTTTTTTTTACTATTTCACTATATAGTTTCAATAGTTTATTAAATTAAAAATTATTTTATTTTATTTTATTCTATTCTTTTTTATTATTTTCTAATTAGTAACTTTTAACTTTTTTTTAAAAATTTCAAATTTGAATATATTTATTGTGCTATAAATTATTTTATTTTTTTTTTATTTAGTCACATATTTTTATTATCAAATTCCATTTTGTATTTTTAAGTAACATAATACATATATCTATTGTTGAAATATAAAACAATATACTGGTATCATTTTTTAATATTTTCCACATAAATATCATTTGTAACTTTTAATAAAAATTAAAGTAATTAATTTATAATTTTTATTTGATAATAGTTTAGAATTATCTAAAAAATTAAAACTATATCAGTAAATAAATATTAAATATTCACAATTAACACAAGGTAAAATGCTTTTGTGTATGAAAATTTTTTTTTTGAAAAATAAAATATAGCAAATTGAATAGTTAAAATTTAAAAAGAAAAATCAGGATATATATCATTTATAATTAAGTTCGTAAAATTAAATTATTATCAGCAAAACAATTTTTCTTAAGCATATCATTTTTTTATATTATTTTTTAAGAAGTGATAAATTTTATAAGAAGGAATATGATTATATTTTATAGATATTAGTATTTTTTTTTCTTTGTATTCAATTACGCATCCGCGTGTAACAATATAATGAAGTTATTTCATTTAATTATAATCAAGGTGGAAAAAATCGTGATTAATTTAATAAGAAAATGTTTTTTAACATATGAATATATATATTTAAAAAAAAAAAAAAAAGGAAAAAAAAACTTTTTTCAAACAAAGAATTTTACATTGATATAATTAAATGAAGTAAACTATAACAAGAACTCTCTTGATTCTTGAATTAAATATTTTCTAAAAGTAAAATATAAAAGAGATTTTTAAAACTATTTTGTCTTTTTACATTTATTCCCTTTTTGCATATAATGAGATTTAGAAAATTTGAATCCCGCTATATCAGGTGTTGAATTTGTTATGATACAGTTACCTAATTCATCCATCTAAAAAAAAAAATTATAACATATAAGTACATTTATAAATTTTATTATAAATAATTCATTAAATAATATATTCTTAAAGAATATACTATTATTGAATAAATTATATTACGAACTAAATAAGAAAAAAACTTATCTTAAAAAATTATTAATTAATAAATAAAAAATAAAAATAAAATACTAAGCATCTTCCATTTATATATATATATATAGCTTATGTAAGTAAAAAGTATACAGGTATATTTATAAATGTTTCGTTTAAAAAATTTGAAGCATACTGATATATTCTTTATTAAAATTTTCTCTTTTTCGTTAATGGAATTTTTTAGAAAATATGAAATACACGATTCAGCAACTTTTCCTTTTTTTGTATTTCCAGGAACTAACTTTATTTTATACTTATGATTCTATACAATATAATAAAAATAAATTAATAAGAATTTAATTTTCAAGTATATTCTTATAATAGTTTTTGGTTTATGTTCAAAAATTTTACTTGAAGAGCTGAATAAGGTGCGCACATTGGAATTGCAAAACACAAAATATCTCCTTCTTTTGGTGAACTTGTTAATTTTTCTAATTCACTTAACTTCACCTATTAAACGTGTATAGACATATTTTATATATTTATTTTTTTAATACATATTACTTTTTTTATTTGTTTTAGAATTTTTAATGTACATTATTATTTTTTCAATTGTTTAAAAAAAAAAAAAGATAAAATGTAAATATTATTACTTTCATATCTTGTTCATCTATTTTTTCAAAGTTTGCTATAACTTCTTTAACATTTTTATATTTATTCTGCAATTCTGCTACTTTATCTCCATTTTTTTCCGTTTTTGTTTTGTCAATTTCATGTTTCATCTGAAAAAAAAATATTATTGAAATATATACATTTATTTTATTCAAATTTAAAAAAAAAGAGTCAAAAAGAGTTATTTTATTTAATATATATTTTTTTTAAACCTTTTTAGATCCAATTATTTTCATATGTAATTGTCTTGATTCTTCATCATCAACTTGCTCTTTATATTTCTTCTTCATTCGTTTTTTTTTTGATTTTGCCCCCCTTAGTAAATGAACGCAACTCTAAAAAAAATAGTAATTCATATATTTAGTCACTTCTAAACTTATTAATAAATATTTATTTATTTTTATTAATGCTTTTATTTTATTTTATATTTGTTAAGAAACTATTCATTTTACTTTTGTTTTATCTCTCTTATCTTGTCTTTTTTTTTCTGTGAGCTCATTCTATATGAAATAAAAAATATATAATTTTTATTTTTTCTTTATTTAAAGAATGTTAAATATAAAAATATAAAAAATTAATATATGCATATTTATAAACGTAAATGTGAATCTAGAAAGTTAATATTTTTCATTTTAAGAAATACTATTATTTTTAATAATTCTAAAAAAAAATTTTATAATATAATAATGAAATATAATAATTTTCATATATTATATTTTATTGTTTTTTTATAGGATTACTTTATTTTTATTTAAATTTTCATCTGACTCATTATTCAAAGATACTTCTTTTTTTAATTTTGTACTTTTCTTTTTTTTATTTTCATTACATTTATTTGTATTCCTTTCATATTCTTCCTCTGAGTATGTTTTATCTTCATCCTGTTCATTTTCATTTTCTCCATTTTCGTCTTCATCTTCATTTTTCCTTTCTCCATTCTCACTTGAATGATCTTTATTGTATTTACCTCTACTTTCACCACCACCTCCATTTTCGTTATCTTTTTCTTCATCTTCTTCATCTTCATCATCTTCATCATCTTCATCATCTTCATCATCTTCATCATCTTCATCTTCTTCATCTTCATCATCTTTACCTTCTCCATCTTCATCTTCTTCATCTTCTTCATCTTCTTCATCTTCTTCTTCTTCTTCATCTTCTTCTTCATCTTCTTCTTCTTCTTCATCTTCTTCTTCATCTTCATCATCATCTTCCTCTTCCTCTTCCTCTTCCTCTTCATCTTCATCTTCTTCTTCTTCATCATCTTCATCTTCTTTATTCTCATCTACTTCATCTTTATCTTCATTTTCTTTTTGCTTATCTTCATCTTCTTTATTCTCATCGACTTCATCATTATCTTCACTTTCTTTTTCCTTATCTTCATCTTCTTTATTCTCATCTTCTTCATCTTTATCTTTACTTTCTTTTTCCTTATCTTTATCTGCATGTTTACTTTCGTCTTTATCTTCATTTGATATTTTTTCTTTGAAACTAGTACTAATTTCACTTTTACATACATTCATATTAAGGTCTTTTTTATAGCATTTTTCTTCCTCATCTTCTATATCTTTAAGGAGTTTACTAATATCCATTTTTACAAAACCTGTAGCCTTACGTGATCTAGTTGGTCTTAATGTATTTAAAGATTTTTGACTTTCAATATAAGGAATATTTTCTTCTTCAGAGGTAAATGAAACACTTTTTTTTTTTTTCTCGTCATTTGTGTTATTATTAAAAGTTCCTTTTAATTTTTTTTCTTCACGTTTTTCTTCATCATCTATTTCTTTAAGAAGTTTACTAACATCCATTTTTACAAAACCTGTAGGCTTACGCGACCTGCTTGGCCTTAGTGCATTTAAAGATTCTTGTTTTTCAACATAAATATTTTCATCTTCTGAAGTAAATGATACACTCATTTTTTTTCTACTATCATTTTCATTGTTATTGAATGATACTTGTTTTTTTGTATCTTCTTCTCTTTCATCATTTTCTTCATCTTCTATATCTTTAAGTAATTTGCTAACATCCATTTTTACAAAACCTGTAGGTTTACGTGATCTAGTTGGTCTTGGTATATTTAGAGATCCTTGATTTTCAACGTAGGGAATATTTTCTTCTTCAGAGGTAAATGAAACACTTTTTATTTTTTCCCTATCACTTGTACTATTACCAAAAGTTCCTTTTAATTTTTTTTCTTCACTTTTTTCATTATCTTCTATATCTTTTAGCAACTTACTAACATCTATTTTTACAAAACCTGTAGGTTTACGTGACCTGCTTGGTCTCAGTGTATTTAAAGATTCTTGCTTTTCAACATAAGGAATATTTTCTTCTTTAGGAGTAAATGAGACGTTTTTTTTCTTTTTTTCATTAATTTCATCATTATTAAACTTCGTCTTTGTTTCTTTTTTATTATTATATTCTTCTTCACCACACTTTTCTTCATCTTCTATTTCTTTAAGTGATTTATTAGAACCCATATTTACAAAATCAAGACGCTTGTGCGATCTAGCATGCCTTGGTAAATTTGGAGATTCTCTTTTTTCAAAATCACATGTATCAAGTTTATCGGAATTAGATGAAATCTTTTCTTTTTCCTCTTCACCAATTATTTTAGTATTCATATTTATTTTTACCTTTCTATTTTTATTATTGTCTTCATCCATTTCTTCATCTTCTATATCTTTAAGCAGTTTACTAACATCCATTTTTACAAATCCTGTAGGCTTGCGTGTCCTGCTGGGCCTTGATAAATTTAATGATTTTTTTTCTTCAGCGAAATGCATATTATCTAAATCAGATTTGAAAGAAACATTATTCTTTTTTTGCTTCTCAGATATGTTTTCACTAAATGAACTTGATATGGAAAAGTTTCCATTATTATCTATTTTTTCCTTTTTATCAGATGAAGATTCATTTAAATCATCATCCTTAAATCTAATAGGACTTCCGTATATTTCACAAGATATGAAACTTTGTTTTCTCTTATTTTCATATACGTAATCAAAACAAAAAGAATCTCTTTGTTCAAAATTTTCAATTAAAACTTTCTTCATATAATAACTTAATAATATATTATTTAATTTAATAGTATTATTTGATTTTGTGTTATCTTGGATACCTTTAAAAATATTATGATTTTTATTTAAATTAAATATTTCCAGTATATTTTTAGAAAAAATGTTAGAGCTAAAGTTTTCTTTTATATTTAAAATAATTTTGTGAACAAAAAAGAAGGTTAAGGCATTTTTAAATTTTTTAAAAATAATATATAATTTTCTAGTATCCTTAATTAATTTGATATTTCCTTTGGGCATAAGATTTTTCTCTTTTTTATGAGTAAACAAAAAAAAATAAAAGTAAAATTTACAAATAACATAAATAATTCTTTTATAATATTTTTTAAAAACCCTACAATTATTACACATATTTTGGTTATATTTTTTGTGATTTAAAAAAAACTTACGAAATATTTGATTATTTTTTTTATTCAAGAATAAATTAAAATTCAAAAATTTACATAATATTTGAACGGTGTTATATTCATAATCATAAAAAATTCCTAATTTGTTCAATATCAAAAATATTTTATCATACATATGTATAAAACTAGAGTTTAATGTATTTATTTTTTTATTATTTCCTAGAAAGAAACTAAAAAAAATTCTATAGTTGCATCTACTTTTTTTGTTTTTTGAATAATATACATAAGGTAAACTTGACCCAGTGCATTTAAGCATTAACTTAGGATTTTCAGAATGCTCTGGAAAATTTAAAAACATTTCTAATTCATTACTATATCCATATTCAATACTTTTTTTTAAATATTCATTTTCCTTCTTGTTACCCATTGAAATTTTGTAACCACAGTTTAAATAAAAATTATTTTTATTTATACAATTATTTTTTTTTTTTAAATTTACTACTAAATTTTTATGTTCTATATAATTACTATTATATGAATAAATATTGTTACTTAGATTAGGAAATTTGTGATTTAAGTTATAAGAATTGGTAAAGTTTATAATATTCTTATTTACTACATATGTATTATTATCATTTTTCACTTTCAATATATTATTATTGTTGCTATTATTGTAAGCGCTATTATAATTATTCCCATTTTTATTTTTAATACTATTATAATCATTATTTTTATCACTAAAATTATTATTATAGTTAACAAAATTTAGATGAATATGCTCTTTTTTACTATTGTAGTTATCTTTATCACTAATGCTAATTGGAAGTTTAAAAAAATTATTATTATTTTCGGTAACATTTTTTTCAGTAATGGCATAGTTTTTTTTTTTAAGTAAAAAATTGTATCCCTTCTTTTTTTGTTTATAAGAATTATTACATACACATGGTATTTCTTTTATTATGCTTCTAAAATTTTTTTTTTCATTAATAGAATTTAAGCAACTTACAGATGAGATAGAATTACTATATATTCTTTCTTTTGATACATTATCATTATACTGTTGATCAATTGAATTATTTTTATTTGTATTCACATCATCTTGCTCAATTGCTTTCTTTGCATTTTCTGGAGTGTTTTCTTCAATATTGTTATCTAACATTTTATCGATGTGAAATAAAATAGTTATTCCCATCTCTAATTTGACGTGTGGTAAATAATTTTTTTTACCTCTTATTACAAAAGATCCTGTTTTTAAGTACTCTCCTGATGGTGCAGATTTACTAACTTGGTGATAATATACCCACCAGGCTGAAGTTATAATTTTATTATTCCAAGCAGAACTTCTGCATACTGCTAATTGTCCTGCTTCTGCTAGAGTTTTTTCTGGAATTGGTTTGTCCTTGTATGGATTTTTAATTATGCAGGATGCTGCACCATGAATATCTGCGTGAACATAAATGTCATTCTTCTGAAAATATCTTCTAAATAATATTTCGTTTTGTAAAGCATCTCTTCCAGCTATAACCAAATAATTTTCAGAAGAAGTAAACCAGTGGAATTTTTCAAACCAGTAAACTTTTCTTAATTTTTGTATTTGGCATACTGTTTTATGCTTTACTTTTTGTTTATTTTCTTTGTTTTTTTTTTTTTTTTCAACTTTTTTTACTGCGAATTCCGTTGCTATTTTCGTTTTCCTAATTTTTTCTTCTGTCCTTTTTCTTAATTTTTGATAATCTTCTATATTTCCATACACTGAATTATTTAAATTTATTGTAACCGAAACATTTTTTTCATTAATATCCAAATTTTTTAAATTTTCATTCTTTTCATCATTTGAATCGTAGTTCCTTTCATTATCTTCATTTTTATTTTCTTCACAATCATTTAGCAGTAATTCCATTTCACAATTGTTAAAATTTATTGAACTAATGCGTGATGCTATAGGATGATTTTGTTTTTTAAACATTTTTATGTGATCCCATATTTTCTCCCAATTTGCACTTGTAGAAATTGCAGCCCTCATTAATTTTATTGCTTCTTCCACAAGTTCATCATTCATTTGAATTAATGTAATTTTTTTTTTTAAGAGATTTACTTCTTTTTCTAATTGATGAATTCTTCTTTCATGATCCAATTTAATTCTATCCATTTTGGAAAGAGAATTCTTGTTTTTATTTATTTCTTGTTGCTTATCGTACTTGGACAGTTCCATTTTACTAAAATATGTATCAACACAAATATTAAAATCATCAAATTCTATAATATCCATTTTGTTCTCATTTATTTTATTTCTATGATTACTAAGAATAACTGGTGAAAATTCAAAAAATTCATATTCTTCTTTTTTTCCTAAAATTTCACTTTTTTTCTTTTCATCATTACTTTTGGAAATATTAATTTCTTTCATTTTATCTGAGTCTCCATTACCATCGTTCTTAAATGAAACTTTCTTTTCATTAATATTACTTGGTACTTTAAAAATTTCTTCTGAATTTTTTTTCTGTTCATTAGTTTTTTTTTTTTCATTTTTTAATGTAAATCCATATCCATTAATTAAATTTTCTTCATTACTTAAAATATTTAACAAATTTAAACATTCATTTATAACTTTATACATTATTTCTGTTATGTCATTTAATTGGTAATTATCTAATATATCATATGGATCAACTCCACAAACCATTAATGCATGAATTATTAAGTCGTTATGTGCAAATGCAACTAATCTACTGGCCAAATCAGAGAGCGTCTTTAATTTTTTCATCTTTTTATATTTATCGTTACTATTAATAGTAATATCGTTTTTTATTCTGGAATTATTTAATATCAGTAAGGATTTATTTTCTGAAGATTTAGAACCTTTGACATTTTTGGATAAATTGCTCTTTTTTATTATATCTCTTTCATTAGTCTTATTTTTTAAATTATGTGAATTATTTTTTTTTACACATTTTTTATTTTTATTACTCTCATCATTAATATTTATGTCTTTAGTGTTTTTCTCATTTATGTAACTTTCATTAATAACGTTATTACTATTACAAAGTTTATTGTACGGCAAATTTTCTTTGAATTTGATATCCATACTCTCCAAATTACTATTTTGAGATTTTTCAGACATGGTATTATTTTTTTCTTTTATTACATTCGCAGAATTTATATTAGCATCTTCAATTTTTGATTTATTATTGTATAATAATATTTCATTAATACATTTCTTTATATTTTCTTTATCCGTTGCTATCAAATTTTTATATAGTAATATAGATGAATGCTCTTCTATATTATATATTTCATTAGCATTATATCTTTTTCCAGTGGCATCATTGCTCTTTAAAATATGTATTATTTTAAACTCATGATCTGTTAATATAATATTCCCTGCAATATACAATTCTACAATTAAATGGTATGCTTTATCATCAAATCCGAATTTAATATCAACAACTCTGTCTCCTCCTAATTGAGTTATATTAGTAATTTTACGAGATCTCAAGTGCTTCCTTAGTTTCATAGTAAATGAAGATGGCATTACATCTTTTTCTCTCTTCCACTCAGTAATATGTATTCTTTTTTCTGCTTCAATCAACAAAAAATATTTTTGTTCTCTTTTTGAGCATTTTAAAACGTAAATTTTATTTGAAATATTATAAATATTTGTAACAGTGCATCCAATAATATTTTTTTTACATAAAGTTATTATCGCTCGTATATCAAGTGCTGTCAATCTCTGTTTTGCCATTGTTTATATTTTTTGTTAATATTTCAAAATTTTATATAAATTATATATTAAATAATTTTTAAAGAAATTTAGCAAAATTCATAAGAAAATTTTTGTTTCACTTTCTTACAAGTATATTAATCATTTTCATTAAATAACAATTTTAAGATTTTATTAGTTTTCTATAAAAAAATATATAAGTTTAATTCTCGGGAAATATTTTATTTAAAAATATAAATTTTATTATTTATTTTATAATAAATATTTTAAAAATATACTTATATTCGTAATTCTTTTATTTTAATTAATTTATTTTTTTAATTTGAAGTTCTATAATTTTTATTTTTATCTTTTTATTCTTTAGTAGTTCACAAAAATAAAAATTATTTAAAATTTTTTTTGTAATTTATTACACTCGTACGTTATATATATATATATATATATATATATATATAGTTAAATGTATGCTCACACACTAATATAATTTTAATACAAAAAAAAAAAAAAATTAAATCTAAATGTTAAATAAAAATTAAAGGAAGCTTTAATAACATAATAAAAAATGTTATAAAAATTTTTAATGAACAAGCTACAAAATAATAAAAAAAAAAAACATTGTGACAAAAACACAAATTAAATAAAAAGTAAAATTAATAATTTAAAATAATATTTTTTATATGAAAAAATAATTGATAAACATAAAATATACAAAGTTGCATAAATAAGAAATACTATCTTGGTTTTTATGATACAAAGTATTTGCCAAAAAAAAAAAAAAAAAATGAAAAAATACAAAGAAATGTTGTAAACACATTTAAGAATACATAATAAATAAATAAATATCTAAGGAATGATATTAATATAGTCAAAAAAAAACATGAAAATAAATTATATATTTCAAGATTAAAAAAAGAAATGTTCTACATGGATTATAATGTGAAAACTTAATGTATTTTCTATTTCCAATTTTTTTCATATATATAAATAAAAATTTTATTTATAACTTTCATGTATCTTTTTAATATACCTTTGTAATGATAATAAGAAAAAAAATTTAGTTTTTATTTATATTTTATTTATAAAACTCATTATTTTTAAACTTAATGTGGAATTTAAAAAATTAAAATTTGTTGTAAGTATAATTTTAATTTTATCCCTTCTTTTTCTTGAAATGATATTTTCTTTTTTGTTTTGGTGTTAGTATAATGTATTATATTTATGGCATATTATTTAGTTAAACAAAAGACATTAAAATATTCATTTCGGAATTAAAAAATGTAAAAAAAAAAAAAAAAAAAAAAAAAGTATATATAATTAAATAAAGAAATAATTAACTGATTAAATAAGATATTTTGAAATTTTTAAGAAATTAGAGATTCTAAAAGTGTATGTTTTTTATTTTTTGGTTTGCAACTTTTAATTAATAGTAGCAAATATGGTGCACAACTATCATGAAATATATTATTTTAAAATTATTTCATATATATTTACATATATATTAATTTATTATATATCGTTAGAAAAGATATTCATTACATAAAGATATTTTGTTATATAAAAAAATGTTTTTAAATATAAAAATACATAAACAGTTTTTAACGTGTGCACGTGTGTAAGAATAGTTTATAATTTTTTTTTTTTTTTTTTTTTAATAAAGTAATAAAACACATTTTATTTTGCTATTTAAAAAAGAGATTTTTTTTTTTTTTTAGCTAGTATTAATGGTTTTTTGCTTCTGGTTTTAAAATTTATTATAAGTTAATAATGACTTTTAATTCATTGTGTTTAATATTAATGATTCATAAAATATAAAACATTTAATATAAACTTTTTTTTTTCTTTTTTTTATTCAGAAAAAAGCTACATGGGCATAGAGATATTCTTCTTTTTACTAGCAACATTCTTTGATTTTCTTTTAAAAAAAGTAAAAATCTGTATTATAATAAATTTTTATATATTAGTACTTTAATTTTTTTATCTATACAATATGTACAAATAATTTAAAAAGTTGCTTTTATAGATTTATAAAAAAAAAAAAAAAATTACAAGGATATAAATAATACATTTGTTTTTTAAGATATAGCTGAGTCTGCTTTAAAACTTTCTTCACTATTTTGATTTATAAACATATATTATGAGTAACTAAGGTTTAATTATTGTTTTTTGTTTTTTATTTTTAAATATAGCAAATTAATATTACAAAAAACTGAAATAAAAGGTTTTATTAATTTTTCTCAATTTCATCTTATTTTTAAATAAAAATCATTTGATAATTAGAATATTTTTTAATTTTGTCCTTGTTTAATATTTTTTAACAAAGAACTAATTTTAAATATAATTTTAATGGATACATAATTCTGAATACAAATTTTAATTGAAATATGCTTTTATACAATATTAAATAATCGTTGTTCAGTATTTTGTTTTTTTAAAATAATGTTTCTATTTCTATAAGAATAAAGAAATTATTTGTGCATTGATATAATTTGTGAATTCAATAAATATTAAATACTTTCATATTTAAGTTAAAAATATTTATATCAACAATAATTTTTAACATACAAGAATTTTTCTTTTTAGTACTAAATTTAATTGATAAAAAAAAAAAAAAAAATTAAATAAAATAATTTTGAAATAATTCACATTTAATTAAAAAATAATTATAATTTAATTATATTTAAATTTGATTATAAATGAAATAATTAAATCATTATATACTTTAATTTTTGCAAAGAGAATTTTGAAAAAAATATTTATATTGTTAATAACAAATGATAATGCCATAAAACTTATAGAAATGGATTTAAAAGAGAATTCATTAAAAAAAAAAAAAAAAAAGTTAATTAACATAAGAAATAATAAAAATAATAGCAAAAAATCGAAAAAAGGAGTGTTAACAAAAAACAAATATGAGAAAAAGAAATTAGATGAACTTTATAAATTAGAAATTGAAAATTTTAAAAAACGCAAAAATCAAAAACATGAAAAATTAAATGAAAATCTTGATTTGATAAATGATGATTATGATGATATAAAAGAAATATCAAAGCAAGTGAATGATCAGATAAATTTATATAAAGTTTTATTAAGAACAAGAATTTTAACGCAAAAAGCGTTATCATTATCTAATAAATTACCATTATTACCATTTGTTTCTTTAAAGGAAAAAATATTAGATAATAATAATTTAAGTAACGATATTAGAAATTCATTAAATGAAACTAAATGTAATGAGGAAAAATTAAAAAATGATATTGGAGAACTATTAACTATACTGCATAACTATTTAAAAAAATATTTTTTAAAATGTAATGTTCCAATTAATGAAGATTTATTTAATGAAGTAAATATAATTTACGATGAAGAAGATAAATCATTTTATGAAAATAGAAGAAACTTATATAATGAAGATACAACAAAAAGTGAGAAGAAACTCTTTTCTATAATTGATACGTGGTTTTTATATTCTAAAAAGATGTGCTTAAATTTTTTTGATATAATGCATAAAATAACTAAAATGAGTTCAATAAAAAGTTTAAAAACATATGAGCAATCTATCTCTTCTCAAATTA
Organism: Plasmodium relictum; assembly: GCF_900005765.1. Lineage (NCBI taxonomy): Eukaryota > Apicomplexa > Aconoidasida > Haemosporida > Plasmodiidae > Plasmodium > Plasmodium relictum. Next base: position 99,183 of record NC_041691.1, read on the forward strand.
ATCAAGTTATGTTTGAATTACCATCTTTAATTGAAAATTCTTATCCTGAAACCTTAAATTATGAAATTATTGGGAAAAAACTATATGAATTATTATATAAAGACAAAAGAAACTTTAATTTGAATAAGTATATATATGATGATGAGGTATGCTTTATATATATATATACATATTTTTATTCATATAACTCTTTGCTTCATATAAACATAATGAACTTTTATATTTTTTTATTATTTTATTTTTTTGTCTTCTTTATAAAAAAACATAGTAAAATATTCATTTAATAACTATTTAAAATGTACTTTGATTGGTTTTGTTATTTCTATATATTTAGATAAAATTAATCTAATTAAATTATTTTTAAAAAATTTTATTTAATCTATTTTAATTTTTTATTTTTATATTTTTAGATTTACTACAAAAAGTTTTTAATGAACGCTATTCAAATTTTGAAACATAATCAGTAAGATAAAATACATTTAATATAAATTGTATATTTCTTTTTTTTGTTATTAACAGAAAATAGAAAAAAATTTTTTTTTTTTTTTAATATAGGGAAGACAGTGAATTGTTAAAATCACAGAAGGAAATATACAAGATTAAAAAAAAATGTAATATTTTAAAAGGCATTAAAATAAAAAATATTAATCTTCCTTTTATTTTTTATTAAATAAATCATTATTATTTTTATTTTTTTAGATAATAACAATAATGTAAATAGAGGAAAAATTTTATCTTTCGAACCAATACCCAAATTAGTCAATTTCATGGTGTGAAAAGAAAAATAATTAAATAGAATAAAATATTATAACATATAAAATAATTAAATAATTAAATTAAAATTTTTAAATATATTTCTTCACATTTTTATTTATTATTTTATTTTTTTATTCACAGTTGCCTGAACCACGAGATTTGAAAAATGAAAACTTATGTGAATATACGGATAATCCTGAACTAGTTAATGTACTTTTATCATCTTTGTTTCAAGATTAATTTTTTTTTTTTTTCTTACATAATAAATTATTTGTTTCACATATTCTTTACTATAATTCTTAATTAAACATTATTCACTTATTTTTATTTTTTTAAAAATCGTACAACTTTTTTTTCTTTTTTTTACTATAATTATAAATAACATTAAACAACAAAAAAAAAAAATTTTTTTTAAAATAAAAGAAAATTTCTTAGAATTATAAATTATATAATTTATTAATAATCAATAAAAAAAAAAAAAATAAAATAATTATAAAAATATAAAGTATAATAGCTCATTTTTATTCTTAAGTGCCCTAGAAAAAAATGCTGAATTTCTCTATATAATATCATATTTTTAATATCCTAAAAAAAAAATGATACAATTAAAAATTTTTTGTGAAGCATGATATTAAAAAAATATTTCATTCAGTGCATATTATTGTAATGATTTCATATTTTTATATTTAACCGATTTTTGCATAAAGTAAAAATGTTTCTGTTTAAATTTTTATTTAAATTTGTAATTATGTTTTGAAAGCATACTGATTTTAATATTTTTATATATACAAATGTATATTTTTGCATTTCTTTAGTATAACATAAAGTACAAAAAATAAAAACATGTAATTTTACAAAATATTTATATATGTAGTTACAGAACAATATTTTAAGATTTCTAAAGAGAAAGAAATATGTATTTAAAAACAAATGAAGAAGTATACTATGAAATAATAATAAGCATAAAAGCAAGACATACAATACAAAAATATGTAGATGAATGCATAGAAAAAATGAAAATAGTAATATATAAAATTATAAAAACTTTTCATTGCTTTTGCATTAACATTATATATATATATTTTTTTTTTTTCTTTTTTAGGGAAAAGTAAAAATAACAGGGAGACAATATGCAATAAGTAAGGCGTTTAGTGTACTAGAAGTTTTAAAAGAGAAAACTAAACATTTAGAATATTATATAAAATATAATAATTTAACAGTAATTAAAATTATATTCATATTATTTATTGAAGAAGTGAAATATATATCATATTATAATTTTTATTTTATTTTTATAGGTAACAGGTCCAGATAGAAGAAAACTACTTGAAATTAATATATATATTTCTTCGAAAAATTAAATATTAATTTAATTTTTCATTAATTTCAAATAATTTTCTTATTTGTATTCTAAATAATTTTACTATTTTGTAAAATGTAAAATTTTTATGTCATAATAAAAGACGAAGACTACAATACTTCCTTTATTAATTTCCATATTTTTTGAATTTTATTCATATATATGCATTATTTTTTTTTTTTTTTTCTTACAAAATTCTTCAAAATATATTACAATTTCATAATAATTTTGGAGTTTCTTGTATATAAATAACGTATACTTCTAAATTATATATCATTAAGTATAAAAAAAAATTTATAAATATTATATCATTATTATTTTTTAGGTATCATAAGTATATACATTTTTAGATATCATAAATACATATGGTATTTCTAAATTTTACATGATATTAATTATTTTTTCATTATTGAATAAATATATATTCTAAGTAATATTAAAAATTTTATATTTTATAATTTTTTCTTATTAATATGATACTACACGCTAAATTCTTAAAAATATAGCAGTAAATGTATAGTCTTATTACACATATTTTTAATTTTAAAATACCAAACGAAAGTTTAAGATAATAAACTACTTATCTTTAATACATTTAAGGATATAAAAAAATTCTTTAAAATATGATTCATAATAGAAAAAAAAAAGAAAAAATTATTTTTATTATCCATAAAAATAATACCGAGAAAAAAAATTAGAAAACATTGATGCAAAACTATTACATTGAATAATACGTTTAATTTAATAAATTAAAGATAGTATATATATAATCATAATGTTATTAAAATAAACACATATGTAGTACACATGGAATTTATAAATTAAAAAAAAAAAAAAAAAAAAAAAGGTAATTTTTTTAAATAATTAAAAAATTGTATATATATATATATATATATATATATATATTAATTTAAAAAAAAAAAAAAAAATTAGAAAATAAGTTTCTTAATAATTTGCTAATTTATCTTAATTTTAAAAAAAGTGCCCATTATTTTTTTTCTTTTTTTTTTTTTTTAAGGTATTACTTATATTCTGCATATTTCTAAGAATTACATAATATTTATATATATTATATATCTTTTTATATGTATTATAGTTCCTTTTTTTTTTTTTTTGTTTTTCTTATTTTATTTTATATTCTATTTTTTTTTATATATCTATTTTTAATTAGTTATGCTTTCACTTTAGAATTAGCATATTCGGCTTTTTCTTTTTCATATCTTATTTTATCTTCTTGTGCTTTTTTTTCAAATGGAATTTTTTCTTTTTCTCCCAATTTATTCCATGCTTCTCCAATCATTTTTCCAACAGTAGCAACGTCTTTACTTAATTCGGGATCATTGCTTATTATTTCTGCTCTTTTTTCTTTTGCGAAAAACATATAAGCAGATAAAGATCTTTTAGGTGCATGTGGATCTTTTTTATTTTTTCTTCTCTTCCTCACTTCTTTACCTCCATTATTTTTTGTTTCTTTATTTTTTTTTCCTTCCATGTTTAATTAAAAAAGTTTAAATATTTTTTTTTTTTTTATTTTTAAAAAAGATAATATTTATTTATTAAATTAAAGAAAAATTAAATTTTGAAATTTTTCTTTATCCTCTCTATATAATGTTTATATAATATAATGATTTTATTAATGAAAAATATAATAATAATAGTTTTTTTTTAATTAAAACATTATATAAATTAATGTACTTATAATGAATGCACTATATATGAATATACTTACATTTAAGAAAAAATACTTATATTTTCGTATATATAAAAAAAAATATAAATATATATATATATAAAAATTAAAAACTAAACAAAAATTTTATATATGTACGCAAAAAAGAGTAGAAATTTTTTTTTATATTTTTAATATAGTATTTTAATTATTCAATGTATTATATGTATATATATTTATATAAAATATCTAAAATTAGAGAAAATAATTTAACTTTTTAAAAATTAAAACACTCTATATTTCTATAAATAATTTTAAACTTTTTTTTTTTTTTTTGTTTTGCTTTAATTTCTTTATAACATAATTTTATGATATTTTTCTCAATTCATAAAATTATAATAAAATGATATAGATATATATATATATATATATATATATGATTTATATAGCATGTGCATTCATATATAAAAAAGCAATATATACAAAAAAAAAAAAAAATAGATACATATATATATATATATTTATGAGCATGAGCAATGGTATTATTATTCACAGTTATTTTTGAAAAATATTCATAAAAAAATTATTATGAATGTATAAATATTATTATATAGTACAGCATATATAAATTAACATTAAAATTGATAAAACTTACCTTTTTTTAAAATATTTTAATAATTAAAAAAATTAATTTTTTAATAATTTTTTATTAGTTTTTTTCATGTTATGAAAAGTTCCACTAATATATATCTTTATATTTTTATTAAAAGTAGAAAAAAATATATTATATATATATAATATATATATATGTGTATATGTATTTTAAATTCTCTTTTATTATACATTTGATTAGCCTTTTTTAAAATGTCACAATAAATATCGTATTAAATTAAATTCGTATATAAATTTATTAATATAAATAGTTTAATTATTTCTTGAAAGTTTTTATATAAATATATATATTATTTATAGGATTACATTTTTTCAAAAATAAAAAAAAAAGAAAGATAACATTATCATTTAAAATAACTTTTGTATATTTATAAATATTTTTATTAGCTAAAATAAGTTTTTGTAAGATATATATTTGTATATTTAAATTTTCTTAAAAGCATATATTATATATATATATACATTTACTGTATTTCTTGATATATAAGTTTTAATTCTTTTAAATTAAATTAATATGTATTAAAAAAATTTTAAGTATAATTTGTGCATGCATTAATATTATTCTTTTTTAAATTAATATAATTTATATAATATTTTTTCTTAAGTATAAAATAATATATTCTTTAATGTTTTAAAGAGGGTGCATTTTAGTAGTAATAATTAAATATTGATATAACTTTATATCTAAATTATGTAAATTTGAAAAAAAATCATGCGTATATTATAGTTAAAAGTAAAATACCATAATTAAGATAACCATTTTATATTAACCACAAACAATATTAAAGTAAATTGTTATTATAAATATTCATAATATTTAAAATTTATACATATTTTTTTTTTATTGATGCATCTAAGAATATGCGTATTACAATTATTAGAATTAAGAAATTTATACATATATATATATAATTAAGTTAATTTTACGTAATAAATAATTTAAATACATTTCATAAAATGATAACTCCTATTTAAATAAAAGTAAAAAAAACAAAACAAAACAAAATTTTATTTCCTCTATAATTTATTTGAAGGATTCAAATTATTTAGCATAATTCATTTTTACTGAACTGTTATATTTATAAAATGAAAAAAAATTTTATATAAAATTTTTTTTTTTTTAATTAAATGATGAAATGATAAATTGGATTTTTGAAGTTTTTCTATAATGGAAGCACACAATTATTTATACTTCAATTTTTTTTATTCTCTTTTCTTTTTTTTTTGTCTTAATACTAAGTTCATTCATAACTTTTTTCTAAAACTTGAACAATTTAACAAAATGTTTAATAAATTCTTTCATATTCTAAATAACTAAATAAACTTTAAAAAATAATTAAATTAAAATAAGAAAGTATATTTTACTTTTCTCTAAATTTTGGAATAGTGTTTATTCTGATATTTTTTCTCTTTCAGTTTTATATAATATTCTGCAATATAAACAAAAATAAAAAGGAAATTATAATAAGCATTTAAATATATTTTTAAGGTCTTCTTATATATATATTTATTTATTTAAGAGTTAGTAAAAATAATAATAATATATAAATAGGATAGTTCTTTTGTTTTTGTGATAATTGAGAAATTTAAAAAGAAGAGAGAATTTAAAATTTTTTCTTAATTTTCACCCTAAATTTGTATGAAACGGTATATACTATATTTTCTCTTAAATTTATTTAAAAAAAAATATTTTTTATTTTCCATTATTTTTCTTTAAGATATTATTTATAATCAAATTAATCCGAATTATTAAAAAGTCTTGTAGAGGTGATTTAATATAATAAATATTTTTTAATAGTTACAATTGGACACCTATTAGACTAATTTTTTTGTAAAAGTGTAACAAAGAAATATAAAATATTTATCAGTTTATGTGTGCTTTATAACATTCTCTTTAAATAAATATAAAAATTTTTAAAAAGTTATAAAATTAAAAAAAAAATTATATATGCGTGTAATTGTATAATCATTCATATTTATTATTTTACCAAAATATACTTCTTTTTTTTTTTTTTTTTTTGCTTTTTATTAAAAAGTATTAAAAATATATTTATTTTATAAAATAATTTATCAAAAACTATAAAGAGAATTCAAAATCAATGATATAAAAAGTGGGCATGTAAAAAAGTTTAAACGGGTATAAAATTAGAGAAAAAATTAAGTATATAAAAATAAAATAATAATAATATGAAAAGAGATTTATTATTAAAATATATGTTAAAGTGTAATTATATTTCTTAAATCATAATTAAATGTATAAATAAAAATGATATTGAAATTTTAAATTTTATCAAAATTAATAATAGAATGGATTTAAAAAAAAAAAAACATAGGTAACCGAAATATTGAAAAAAAAATGCAATTTAATATTTTTTTTTCCTTTTTTTTCTTTAATATATTTAGGTTAAAATAAAATAAATTTATTTTTTTAAAGTCATTTTTAAAGTATTAAAATCTTTTATATATAAAAATTCTGACCTGTATATCTTAAGAACATTTTTTTTTTTCTTGTAAAAATATATACCATATGTATAAATAGATTATTAATCCAACTAAAAAAAAAATATATATTTTTTATAAACTTATATGTAAATAAATTTCTGAGGAATATATTTTATTATATATACATATATATGCCACTGAAGAAAATATAAGAATAGTTGTGTGTAAAAATAATTTGTGGCCGAAAATTTTCTATATATATAATTTGCAAAAAAAAAAAAAGAAATGAAATTTTAAAAAAAGTATTTAAAATTTTTGAAATCTATATATATTCAGTGAGATTTAAAATTGATTTATTATAATATTATTAATATTATTATATATTTTTATTTATTATTATTATTATAATTTTTATAATATATATTTCCATTTCTTAGGAATTAATTTTCTTTAAAAATAAATTTCGTAATCTTAAAACATTTGTCTACAGCATATTTTTTTTTTTTCTTCTAATATATATGTATATAGAAAAAGAAATAAAGATATTAAAAAAGAATAAAATAATAATAAACTATAGTGCATAATAATAATAAACCAAATTACTATAAAAAAAGTGCATATTTCTTCAAATAATGATTCTTTATAAACTAATTCTTTAAAAAGTGTTTCTAAAAATATATATTTTTTTGAAAAATAATTCTTTTTAAAATTTATTTTGCTTATTCAGTATGTAAAAAAGAATGTTATATAATGAAATATTTCATTTAATATTTTATACTTCCTATTAGTTTATTCAAAATTATTTTAAAATTATAAATAATTATTATTACGTACAGTAGTAAATATGTATAATAATAAAATTAACTAAAATAAAATACTAAAAAATTAAAAGGAAGTAAATAAAAAAAAAAGAAGGAATCAATATCGAGAATATATTATAACATATTTTTTATTTAAAAAGAAAAAAAAAATGTTATATAATAATAAATGAATTTTATATTTAAAAAAAAAAAAAAAAATGATAACTAAAAAATATCAAAATTTTCAAATGAATGATAATGAAATTCTAAGTCCTACTAAAAAAGGTATAAAATTAGATGTAAGTAAATTAAATATTTCAAATTTTAATAATATTTCAAAAAATGAAAATAAAAAAAAAGAAAGTTATATAATTGATTATAATAAAATAAAAAATAGTACACAAGAGTTTTATATAGAATTAAATGAAAAAGACGAAACAATAAAAAATAGTGCTATAATAAAAAAAGCGCAATATAATTTTGATAAATCATCATCTTCTGCTTCCTTTTCATCGACTTCATACCCATGCTCTTCTGAAAGCGATTCGTCGAATAATAACAATAATAAAATAAGTAAAGGAAAAAATAAAATAAAAATAAACAGTGATAATATAAATGAAAACATGAGAAAAAAACAAAAAAAACAAAATTCGCATAAATATAATTTAAAAAAAAAAAGTAAAGAAGAAAAAAAAAAAAATGATACAAACAAAACAAAAGATAAAAATATCATTAACAGAAATACGAAAACATTAAAAAGTGAAAATGATAAAGAACTAATTAAAAAAAATAGTTCAAATTTACTAATGAAAAGAAATAATAAATGTATTTCAAAAGATGGAGATACATATGAGAATGTCAAGAAAAAAAAAAAATATATGCATGATGAAAATATAAACGAAGAAAATATAAATTCAAAACAAAAAAAAAAAAAAAATAACGAAAGTATTGATAATATAGTAAATATAATAAAAAGTAATACTATTAATCTTGTTAAGGATAATTGCTGTGAGTATGAAGATGGAATAATTTACGAAAGTATATTGATAAATGGAATAAAGTATTCGATAAATGATAATGTTATGATATTTTATTCAAACAATAATAATAATAATAATGAGAATACATATAAAATAAAAAAAGGAAAAATATCAGGATTTTATAAAAATCTTAACAGTAGTAATGTTGAAGTAGAAATATGTCTATATTACGATAAAAACGATGAAACATACATAAAAGAATTAGAAAAGAAACAGAAATCAAGAAGATCAAAAGGAGATTTTATAGATTTTCTTGATGAAAAAAAAAAGGATTTTTATTTATTAGGAAATATTGAATTTAAAATATTAGATGCTAATTTAATTTTGAAAAAAATAAATGTATATAATGAAAAAAAATTATTTGAAGAAGACAATACTTTAATTAAAGGAAAAGAGAAATTTCTTTGCACTCATTATTTAAAAGAGAGAGAAGATAAAATATGTGAAATACAAAATGAAGATCATTGGGATAACTTAGTATTAGGTTCAAGTGATTTATATTATTATTTCTCTAATAATAAAAAAAATAATAAAAGCAAATCATTAAAATTAATTATAGAAAAATTAAAAATAAATGAAGAAATGGATAATGAAAAAAAAGATTTCAAACATAATAGTACTAACCATTCAACAAAAGCAAATACTACAACAAATGCTAAAAGTAGAAACATAGATCTTAAAACAAATAAATCAAAAACAACAACCCATAAGGAAAGTGCAAAAGAAAATGCTCATTCAAAAAATGTTGATCATTGTAAGGATACATCTTTCAATAATCTCCTGAAGCAAGATCAGGAAAATTATTACATTAATTTATTATGTAATATAAAAGATCCTACTGATAAGGCAATTAGGATGATGCAGCTAGATGTAGTACCCAAATATTTACCGTGTAGAGAAAAGGAAATAAAAGAAGTTCATGGGTTTTTAGAATCAGGAATTAAACAATCAGGAAGTAATCAGATTTTATATATAAGTGGAATGCCTGGAACAGGAAAAACAGCCACTGTATATAGTGTAATTCAATTATTGCAAAATAAGAGTAGACAAAAATTATTACCACCATTTAATGTATTTGAAATAAATGGAATGAATGTTGTTCATCCAAATGCAGCCTATCAAGTTTTCTATAAGCAATTATTTAATAAAAAACCACCTAATGCCTTAAATTCGTTCAAAATGATTGATAGATTATTTAATAGAAGTCAAAAAGATAATAGAAATGTATCCATTTTAATCATTGATGAAATTGATTACTTAATTACTAAAACGCAAAAAGTTCTTTTTACTTTTTTTGATTGGCCAACAAAAGTAAATAGCAAACTAGTATTAATAGCTATTTCTAATACGATGGATTTACCTGAACGATTAATACCAAGATGTAGATCTCGATTAGCATTTGGACGCCTAGTATTTAGTCCTTATAAAGGAGATGAAATAGAAAAAATAATTAAAGAAAGATTAGAAAACTGCAAAGAAATAATAGACCATACAGCTATCCAATTATGTGCAAGAAAAGTAGCAAATGTATCAGGAGATATAAGAAAGGCATTGCAAATTTGTAGAAAAGCTTTTGAAAACAAAAGAGGACAGAAGATAGTTCCAAGAGATATTACTGAAGCGACTAATCAACTCTTTGATTCTCCTCTAACAAATGCTATTAATTATTTACCATGGGCATTTAAAATATTTCTTACTTGTATTATAATTGAATTAAGAGTGCTTAATGAATTTATTATTCCTTTTAAAAAAGTGGTTAATAGGTATAAAACAATAATAGAAACAAGTGGTAAATATATAGGCATGTGTAGTGATCATGAATTATTTAAAATCATGTTAGATAAATTAGTAAAAATGGGTATTCTTTTAATTAGACCTTATATACCTCTAGAAAATTTATCGAAAAGAAAAACAAAAGAAGCTCTATTAGGTTTTAATGAATCATCAAAAAAATCTGAATACAGAGGCGCTAAAACACAAGTCAGTGCAGATATTGATAAAGAATCAGGAGATATGGGATTAGAAATTAACGTTGAAACTCAATTAATAATTACAGCATTAATGAAAGACCCAGAATGTTCAAAAAAATTGAATTTTTACTCAAATATATAAATATATATATATATATACTTCTCTTTTTTTTCTTAAAAACTATTAATACATGAAAAATAGGAATTTATTTTTAAAATTCTAAATATATATATATATGTATAACCTCTTATATTTTTATTTATTCATTTTTTTTTTCTTTTTATTATTAAGTTTTTTTTTAGTATCTTTATCAAATTTTTTATTGTCAATAATGTAATTCATTTTTGTTTGTATTCTTTGAAAAAATAAAAAGAACAAAAAAAGTTATGGAATATTTGAAAATAATAATATTAATAAATTATTTTTTCAAGTTCTTTTTTTAATACTAAATGCAACATTATATGAATCAATAAAAATTACACAAAAAAAAACTTTATTAAAATCTTTTTTTTTTTTTTTTTATTTTATTTTAATAAGAAAAAATACGTTACACCCTATTTTTTCCACAAACTTATAGAAACAAAAAAAAAAAAAAAATACAAATTGAAAAAAATGTACACAATTTATTTATATATATTTTAGAACTATAACAAATAAGTTTCTTCTTTTAATTTTTTTTCTTTTTCAATAGATTCAAAAACTTATTTCTTTCTCTGATTTTTTTTTTTTTTTTTAACATAATCAACTATTTTTCTTACAGATGGCATGAATTCATCTTGATCTGACTCATCACTACTTTCTAATATTCTCTTTTTTCTAACCTAAAAAAAAAAAAAAAAACATTAACTTTTTTTTTAAAAAACAATAATAAAAATTAAATATTCAGATATTTTAAAAGGTAGTATAAATTAATTTAAAAAAAAAATTTACATTCAAAAAGTAAAGCTATTATTATGTATTTTTTTTTTTTTTTTTTTAAGATATTCTTACATTTAAATTAGTTAATGCATTTTTATTATTTGCTTTTTTAAAATTTATATATTTTTTATTTCTATCATTAAATGATTCTTTTTGAACAATAATATTTTTAATGTTGTCTATTCCTTTCTTAATTTCATTTTTATCAACATTTTTATTCTTCAAATTTTTCATTTTAGAATTTACTTCATACTTGTTTTCTTTAATTTTAAAATTATTGAATGATTCTTTTTCTTCTTCCGTATTCTCTTCTTCGATGTACATATCATATTTTTTACATTCTTTATAATTAATATCTATTTTCTTAATCAAATCATCAATATCACCACCTTCTACATACTCTATGTCCATTTTGAAAAATATAATAACAAAGAGATATTTACAAATACTTAAGGAACATTAAAAATAAATTAATTTTATAAGAAATATATTATTTTTACATTGTTTTAAAAAGAAGAAAAACTTATATAATTAATTTTTTATTATTTTATTTTATTTTTTATTCTATTTTTATCTTTATTTTTATTTTATTTCTCTTATTTTTTATTTTTATATTTTTATCTTTTTTTTACAATTACCTTATAATTTTTTTTTTTTAAATGCTTTTGTTGATGATTTTGTTCATGAATATTTGTATAAGAAATATTATTTTGCATAAATTTTATTTGAAAGTAGTGCTATTATATTTTTTTTTTTTTTTTTTTTGCTTTTCTTGTTTTTTAAATATATTTGACTTATTTTATTTTTTATTGTTATTTCCCTTTTTTTTTTTTTTTTTTGTTTCCTAAATATATATGCATAAAATAATTTTTTAAAAATTAAGTGAAAGATTAAATTAATTTAAGATGGTTTTATTAAGTAATAACTTATTTATTGAAGAATTAAAAAAACTGTGTGGAGAAATAGAAGGTAAAAAGAAGACTTCAATTTGGATAACTATGAAAAGAGGTAAAGATATATTTTATTAAAAAGAAAAATAAGAAATCTTTTTATTTATAAAAAATACATATTTATATTATTAAAGTAAAATTCATTAGTATAATTCTATTTATTTTTGTTTTTTTATTATTTTATAAAATGTAATTTTTTTCTTTTTTTTTTTAAAGTTAAAAGAAGTAACATCAAAAATTCTGAACCTAAAAAAGAATCCAGTGAAAAAAAAAATAAAAAAATAAATAAAGATGATAATAAAAACAATAAAAAATATATTTGTTTAATAAGAGCGACAGATGGTAAGAAAAAAAAAATTTCAACACATGTTTATGATAATGTAATTGACTTTTCTCAAGAAATAAGTAATATCATAAAATCTTAAACACATTTAAAGAAAAAAAAATATACTAAAAAGAAATATTTAACTCTTCAAACTTAGTTTTTTTCTTTTTTTTCAACTTTTTTTAAAATATGAAACACACAAAAAAAAAAAAAAAAAATAATATATAATAATGTAACAATATAAAGAATATTTCATTAAGCATTAAATAAAATAGGAAAAAAAAAAAATATGAATATAGCTAAAAATATAGAAATACAATATTATAAAATATTTTTTTATATTGAAACATAAAAAAATTTTTTTAAAAAGTGTTAAAACAAAATTAGATATATAAAATTAGGAAAAATAATAAAGGATGAATTATTAAAAAAGAATTAAATACTTAAAAAAAAAACTTAATTATCTTTCCACACAATTTATTTAAATGAACTATTTATTCTTTTTTTTTTTATGTTTTATTTTAATTGTTTTTAATTATTTATATATTGTCTGTTATGGTAATATATTTTATCTCATATTCATTTTTTTTTTTTTTTTGTGAAGTAAATTAAAAACTAAATACTATAAATTTCAATTATTAAAATGAATATTAGCGTTTTCTTGGTCTCTTATGATAAAATCGTTTAATAATCTGAATGTCTTTTGTGATTTTCTAATATATTCATATAATTTAAAAGTTAGAATTTTTGTTATTTTTTGTTTCTGTGAATTAGTTAGTTTTATATTATTCATAAAATTTAGAAAACTAAGAATGTACTCGTTCTGATTTTCAATAGCATTTTTATAAACTTCAGGCAAAAACAAACAAACATATTTATCATTTGTGTTGTTATTTATATAATTACTAAAATTATATTTTAAATCATTATTCATTGTATTATTTTCTCTTTCATTAAGGTTGTTATCTATATTTTCGTTGAAGCTACTTTCATTTAAGTTATCACGCATGTTTTTTTTTCTACAATATAAATCATTACCTGGAAATTCAACTAGGAAAAAGTTGGCAGGATTTAATAAATAATAAACATAATCAGTAAAAGAATTAGAGAGGTTAGTATTATCATGTGTTTTATTAGAAATACTTAGTTTTTTATTATCATTTAAATGATTGTAACTATTATTATTTGTGATGTTTTCTTTACTTAACACCTTATTTTCATCAAATGTGTTCATGAAATTGTTATTAGAAGTTTTAAGTGTATTAGCTAAATTTAAAGAAGAATGGCATATATTGGTTTTACATTTTAATGGAAATGCAAAGAGTTCACAATTTTTTTCATTAAAAATTATTTTCGATTTTTCTAAGCATTTTTTTTGATTGGAATTTAAAATATTGTATGGAGCTAACTGAATATTTCTCGTATCACCAAAAATAATTATATTGGTTTCTGTGTAAACATAAATATTCGTATCAACAGCATTTTCAATTTTCAAACATCTTGTAACTAAATGAATATCAATATTACTTGAATTAAATAAAGTTGTAATCATTTCTACAGATAACGATATTATATAACAATCAACACAAAAATTTATTTTTAAATACTCTACTGTTGATATAATGAATATATTACATTCTTTACAATTAATTATATTAACTATATTTTTATCACTGTTTATATATAATGTTTTTCCTTGTAAATGTTTTATTTCATATATATCGTTGTTTATTTCTTCAATTCCACAATTTAAAATATTATTTTCATTTAAATCAGAATGATACATATTCATCGTTCCTACATTATAATTTGATTCATCCATACATAAACTATCTAATAACCAATTTAAAATATGTTTTGTTTTATATAATATTTGATAATCATTGTTTAATAAAAATGTTTCATGTACATTTTTATTGTCATTAGTATCAATGATAAAATCTAATAAAAAAAAATGATAACTTTTAAAATATAAAGGCATATCTGATAAAGTGCTATTAGAAATATCAGTAGATGATAAAAAAGCAATTAAATACGTTTTTAAAAAATTTTTATAATTTTTTCCACAAAAATTAAAAAAATCTGATAAATTTTGCCTATACAAAGAATTATTTAAATTATTTACATTTTTCAAAGAAGAATTACTACTATTACTAATTGATCTAGGAGATTCAATAAAATTAGGCCAACAATCTTCACTTAAGCTTTTATCATATTTTTTCTTTACATTATCTATTTTAAGAAATTGTAAAATAATAAAAAATATTACTAATTCTATACATATATATTCATTTAACCATCCATTATTCCATACACTAAAATAATTATCATTTTTTTTTATATTATCTATACTGTTTTCTTTTTTATTTTCATTACTATTAATTTTATTATATTCTGTTTGATTCTTTTCTTCATTATCCTTTATGTAATATCTATCATACTTGTTAAAAAACTCTTTTTTATCATCATCTCTATATTTATTTTCTTTTTTTTTTTTATTTGTTTTATAAATGTGTAATTCTTCATATGGAGTATTAAATATTGTGTTTTGCTTATTTAAATTATTTTTTTTTCTCACACTTTGTAATGTTATGCTTAATAAAGTCCACATTGATCTACAAATATTCGTAGTAAAAATATTAAATAATACATTATCTTGATTATTTAATAATTCATTATAAGCTAGCCAATCATTTAAGGAAATATATATTTCTTCATTTAAATTTTTTTCATTATTATTGTTCTGTTTTGTTTTTTTAAAATATTCATAAAAATTTCTTAAATAAATTAGTAATGTGTTTTCTTCTAGCTTGCTTGTTGTATATATAATGGCATGATCAAATATTTCTTTTCTTATAAATAAACCTTTTTCTTTTCTATTTACATTTGAATTTGTCCTTATATAATCATATGAAACATTACTTTTATTCAAAGAAATTTCATTTTTATTCTCACAATTATTTATATATAATTCATTATTTTCTTTTATTTTTTTCATTTGTTCTTTAAATAGAATATTATTCATCTAAAGGTTACTTTTAATATTATATATTTTGTTAATTACTCTAGTTTCTCTTATATTTCTATTTATATTATTATGTATATTATTCTTATTTAAATATATTTAATTATGTATAATTCTTTTTTGTCTTTTTTCAACACATTTAAAGATATCGTAAAACTTTTTATTAATAAAAAAGGTAAATAAATTTTTTTTTCATAATATTCATATATTTATGTAGCACTTTTAATTTTAATATATCCAAAAAAAAAAAAAAAAAAGATTTTAATTTACATATTTATATATATATATATTTTATTTCATTCTATTTTATTTTTTTTTTCTTTATTAAATATGTATAATTATAGATTATGAGCACACTAAAAGATCTATATGATTATCCTATTTATCCTTATTCTCATCTTTTTTTTTTCTCTTTCTAATTTCACTTTTTTTTTTTTCTTGAAAAATATTTTAAGTTATACTTAATATTTTTATTTTTAAATATTTTTAATTTTCTTGAAGCTTATATTTTTATTTTTATACATACTTTTTTATTTTCCTTCTCTTTTATTTAAATTTTAAGTTGTAAAATATATATTATCATTTAATCATATCAAATATTTTTCAAGAAAATAATTTAAAAAAAGAATATTCAGCATAATTATGTAATTTAGTACATATATATCTATATTTATTTATCTATTTTGTAGTATTTTTTTTTGTTTTTTTCTCTTTATCTATTTCTCAATTTTTATATATATTCTATAAAATTGTTATTTTACTTAATATAATATTTTTAATTTTTAATATATATTTTTTTTAATTAATAAATTACAAAAAATAACTTTTTATTCTTTATGTTAAAAAAAAAAAAAAAAAAGAAATAATATTTTAATATTAATACATAACTTTTTTTTTTTTTTTTTGTATCTTGTTTCTTGTTTTTCGTTTTTCTTTATAAATATACCAATGTTATAAGTTATTTTTTATCCATTTATTATATAATTATTTTATATATAATTTTTCTTTTTTTTTTTTTAAATTTTAAAATGAATCTAATTTTCAAAAGTATAGATAATGAAATAAACAAATGTTATATTAAATTGAAAGAAGAAGAATTTAAAACAAAAACAAAAATTAATGTTTTGATTTTTTGTTATTTGTGTTTTTTTATATATACTTGGTATATTAGTATAATATGCTTATTTCCATTAAAATTTAATGATTTATTTTTTATTTTCCATTTTCTTTTTCAAGGTATTGGTGCTATATTTCTAGGATTTTTTTCTGACATATATGGAAGAAAAAAATGTCTAAATATTTCATTTGCTATTCTATTTATCATACTTTTAATAACCTTTATTACAGTAAATCCATCTTTCTTTTTATTTTACGAAAATTCTAAAACTGTTTTTGTAAATAAAGATTTCTATAATCTAAAAAGTTATACTAAACCCAATATAGAAAATTATCAAAATATTCATAAATATTTAAATAATTATAATTCCTCATTTCAAAAAGTAGAAGAAGAAGAAGAAGAAGAAGAAGAAGAAGAAGAAGAAGAAGAAGAAGAAATAGAAATAGAAAAAAAAAAAGACATAATTTATGAAAAAGAAAATTCTCATAAAATTTTTAGAAAAAATAACACCAATCAATTAGAAAATTTTATTTTTAATAACAATGATAAATTAAGAAAAAAAACCTTAAGTAAAAAAATAATCTCATATAATTATATTAACATAAATGAAAGCGAACCAGACAAGATACATATTTCAAACAATAATTATAAAAAGAGTGATTTTTCCAATAATTCCATTGATAATTTTATAAATAAAAATGATAAAAATAAATATAAAGATGTAAATGATGATTATAATAAAAGTAATCCTTATATTTATGATATACATAAAGATAATTTTATTTATATCCTTTCTTCCAATTATGGCAATTTAAATAAACATATAAAAGATTCTTTATTTAACGAAAAATATTTAAGTCATAAAAGTAATAATTATAATGTCAAAAAAAAAAAAGATAATACATATAATAAATTAAATAACAATTTATACGAAAATAAAAAAAAAAAAAAAAGGATAAACAGTAATTATAGAAAATTATATCATGATTTAGTAATAACGATTAACAAAAGTTTAAAAGAAAGAAATGTTCAGAATTTTGGTAATAAATTCTATAAGCATCTAATTAATGAATGCATAAAAGAACACCTAAAAAATACTTTTATCAGATTACCAGACAATATAATTGGCATAAGTAAAAAGTTTAATACAGCAAATAACAACTTTAATGAAATTTCTAGTGTTTCAAGTAATCTAAACCAAAATTTAATACATATAATAAACAGTAATTTTAGTAATATAAAAGATGGTTGTGTAAATGAAATACTATCGATTACTGATAAGCTAAGTAAAATAAATTATACTAATACAGGAGAAATAAAATTTCCTATAAGTAACGAAAACATTGATTATGGAAAAAATAATGATACAAATTATAAAAATAGATTAAATGATATAAAAAACGATGATTTTTTTTTATTAATATCACAAATAATTTTTTATGTTTTAACATGTTTAAGTGGATTTTTTGTTAAAGGAATAAATAATGTTTTATGTATCATAATAACAGAAAACATAAAACCCAATTATAAGACAAAGGCAGTATGCCTTATTTTTATCATTGAAAATTTTTCTTTAATTATGATTCGCCTAATATTTTTTTTCAACGGAAACAAAAATATATATATTTCATTTAAATTTAATTTATTTTTTTTAGTCATATTAAATATAATTATAATTGCTATACTAAATATTTATTTTGTGAATTTTAATACTAATGTCTTAAAAATTCAAAAGAAAATTCTTAAAAAGTTATATCAAAAAAATTATCAAACTTCATTAAGCTTTTTTAATAATAATAATGGAAATACAATATACAAAGAAATTTTAAACAATGAAATAAATTCAAATAATAGTAAAAAAAATTATACTTCTTATAATCTTAAATATAAAAATCAATTTTTTAACAATAATTATAGCGAAAATTATTTTAATGTACATAATTTAAATGGATTAAATAAAGAAAATGATGAAAATGAAAATTTTTTCATAGATAAGTTTGACGAAAATGGCAAATTTAATAATATAGAATATAATGTAAGTTTAAGTAATATAATGGAAGAAGAAAATTATAACAATGATAACTTATGTGTAAATAATAATATAAATAGTTCAAATGAAAGTATTCAGATAAATCGTAAAAAAAAAAATTATATCAATGAGATAAATGAAATTAACAATAATGGAAACTATGATAATATATTAAATAATAATAATATTAAAAAAAAAATGGATCATCTTTTAAGTGAAAAGATAAATATAAATAAAGAAATTTTAGAATATACAGAAAATCTAAAAAAAAATGAAATATTTAAAATATATATGAAATGGATTTATTACTATTTTGATGCTCACAGATATTTAATCTCAGCATTATGCACATTATTTTTTCTTTTTAATTTCTTATATATAAGTTTTTTTATTATATACAATATATTTATTTATGATATAAAAAATATATCTAATTTTCATAAATTGAATAATTCATTTATAATTATGAATTCTGTAATTTTAATTTTTTATTTTTATTTATATTTTAAATTAAATCGTTTAATATTAAAAATATTAAATTTATTTGGATATTTATTGATTACATTTATATCATTTGGACTTATTTTGTTTTTATGTTCTACTTCTTATTTTCAATTTTCTTTATATGATAATACATATATTATATATAGTGTAATATTTTATACATTTTTGTTTATACCTAATGTATCTTTATTTTTGTTTTCTATTAATTCTTTTCACACAATATGTAAGGGAGGTTTAATAGGCATTTTTGTTTTTTTTGGCAATTTAGGATTTATTGCATATGCAATAATTAAAGTTTTTATAATTCTTAAATATTTTACATTAGTTAATCTAACTTTTTCATGTATAATTTGCATATTATCTTCTATAATCATGATTTTGTTTATTCCTCAAATGAGTACATCAGTTGATTACAACATAGTAGATGATGTTTATTTTAATCATTTTTTATCATATATTTATAATAAAAAAAATGTTTCTCCTCTCTTCAGAACTATTTCTATTTCTTATGAAATTCATAATAATTAATTACATTTCTTTATTATTTAAATTATTTTTAGATGCCTTAAACAATTTTCACATAATTTACATTTATATTATTATTTAATATAATTTATATTATTTTATTACTTTAATTTTTTTTTTTTATCAATTTATGCATATCAAAATATATTTTTATTTAATCTCCTTTCTTATTAATATAATACAATATTATTATATATTTATGCCATCATTACAGAATTTTATATTATTATATTCTAACATAGATAAATTGCACTTTTTTGTTTTAATATATGAGTTTTTAATATTTTTTTTTACATATAATTACAATTTTTTTTTTTTTTATAGATAGTGTTATATATTTTAAAGAAATTATGCTATTATTTTTTTCAATACTTAAATGTATATTTAATTTAATATATATAAATTTACTATTTGATTTAAAATTTTTGTTAAAATTTCAAATGTTCTTTTTGTTTATACTTATAATAAAAAAACGTTCCTATTAACATAAAATATAATATATCATATATATAATGTAATAAATATTTATGTTTAAAAAAATTTTTTATTAATATTTTTATGTCAACTCTTTAAAATAATATTTTGTAATTATATTATTGTCTTATTTTATTTTACTTTTTAACGATGAAATTTAATTCATAAAAAAATTATTGTCTTACATATAAATTCTATCAATGAAAGAAAAAAATAAAAAACTGTCTAATTATATTTTTAAATAGAACTTTTCCATTTTTTAATTATTGAGAATTTGAAGTTCACCATTGTTCATAAATACTTTTAAAATTTTTCCAGAAGCCGATCTAAATATTCTATCGAATATTGAAAAGTATAATTCATCAGATGATTTAAAATTAACTATTGATATAAGTATATTTTTTGCTTTATTACTTATAGCTAATGTTTCCGCTTTTCTTAAAAATAAAAAAAAATTTTTTGTTACATATTTTATTTGTTCTTCCTCAGATAAATTATCATAATATATATTTATATACTTTAAAAAATAATTTTGATAATTAATAAAAGAGTTTCCTATATCTAAAAATATACATTTATTCAATTGGATATTTGACAAATTATTGTTCTTATTTTCTTTTTTTGAAATTATGTCAACCATATATGTAGAAACAAAAGGGCTATAATGAGTTATCAAAAGACCAGGACTGACTTCATTTTTTTCCTGATTTGTATTTTTTGGTTCTTGTAAAAATTTTTTGTTCTGTTTATATGTGTTTTCATTAATTATATTATCATTATTATTATTATTATTATTATTATCAATTACTTTAAAATTATCATCATTCTGATATTCGCTTTTTTTTTGAAATATTCCAAGATCTTCGAATTTTATTTTCTTATACAAGTCAACTTTAATGTTATTTAAGAGATTGTTATTCATTAAAACTTCTTCAATATCATTTTTAGTATATTTGCCTCTTCTATATATTATAATTCTATAATCGTATAATCTTTTATATTTTAAAATTTTTTCATATATGTAATATGATTTCTCCTTATTACTTTCAATATTTTCAAATATATTTTTTAATTTTACATACATTTCTATATTTGACTCAGATTTTTGGGAATTTGTTAAATCACGCAAAAGCTTCAGTTCTCCTTTATATTCATTTTCGTATTCATTATCTGTCGTAACCTCATCATCATTGTTATTATTATCATTTTTATCATTGCTAAAATTAAAATCTTCAGGGATGGAATTATTGAGAATATGTTTTTCCTGTATATTATTTATTTTATTATTAAAGTTTTTATGAATCTTTTGAGGGTCTACATTATTTCTTTTTTTAAATTTCGTTATTTTTAAAACAGTTGATTCTATGCCTACATCACATTGCCCGTCATCAAATATTAAAATGTTTTCATCTTTAAATTCTTCGAAAACATGAAGAGAATTAGTTGGACTAATATGTTGAAATTTATTTGCTGATGGGGCAGCAATTGGAGTTTCACATATTTTTATTATTTCTCTTGCGATCATATTATTAGGTATTCTTACTGCACAAAATTTTGTATGAGCTGTTAATATTAAAGGAACATTTTTTTTTGCTTTAGCTATAATTGATAATGGTCCAGGCCAAAATTTTTTACTTAATACATAAATAATATATTTTTCAAAAATATTAATATGATATAATTGTTCAAAGGCTTGTGATATATCATATACATGAGATATGATTGGATCACTTACTGGCCTATTTTTCATTTGAAAAATATTCTTTAAAGAATCTTCATTTAATGAATTACCTCCTAATCCATATACTGTTTCTGTTGGAAGTCCAATTAAATAATTATTATCTATATGTTGTTTTAACTTTCTTTTAATATCTTCATTATTTAATAAATCTAACCCTTGTATTATTTTTGCCATTTTATCTCAAATATCATTATATCAAAATGTTTTCAATATGAAAAAAGAAAAAAAAAAAAAAAATCAGAGAATTTCAATTTCAAATATGTTTAGTATAAAATAAAAAAAAAAATAATAATATAATGACAAAATACTCATATTAATATAAATAAATATATCTATTTTGAATATTTTAAAAGAATTAATTCTTATTGAATCTTTTTATATTTAATTTATTAAATCATTTCATAAAATCAGAGACTATTTTACTTTATAAATAAATTATTAATTTTTTAAGTTATTTTCTAAAGATTTAATCTCCATTAAACAAATATAATTAAAAAAAGTGCATTTTATATATATATATATATATATATATATATATATATATATATATATATATATATATTTTTCTGAATAAAATTATATTTAAAGAGCTTGTTAAATTAACTTTACGAATTATTTAAATATATTTAAGAACTATTTACTTTTAATTTATTCTATAACAGTCAAAATAATTTGTTATAAATATATGTGGATATTTTTTTTCATAAAAAATTATTATCTATTGAAGAAAAAAAAAAAAAATACCAAAGTTTTAAAATATATTTCATTTCCATACTCATATTTTTAATTTTTAACTTCTTTTAAAAATAGAAAAAACAAAAAAATGTAGAATTAATAAAAATGGAACAGTTAACAAAATAATAATTATTTAAATATATTAAAAAAAAAAGAAAAAATGCACTTTTTAAAACTATAAATTCATTGATGTTAAAATCTCAATACTGTTCTTATTATGATAATAAATGAAAATAAAAAAAAAAAAAAAAAATAATTAAATCATAAAATGAATGAAGAAAAAAAGGTATCAAGTAATTTAAAAGAAAAGTCTTCCATACCATCAAATAGTGGTAGCTGGTACTATCCTTCTAAAAATCAATTTTATAATACAACAAAAAAAAAAGGTTATAAAGAAAAAAATATTTATCTTTTTTTTTTTTTTCTTTTTGTATGAAAAAACATGAGGAAATATATGTATATATAATACTTTTTTCTTGAAATAATATATTTTTTTTTAAATATTACATAGGTTACTCATTTTCTAGAGAAGAATTAGATATGGCATTAAAAATTCACAATGCTGTCAATGAAGAAACGTGGAGAAAAATTATGAAAAAGGAAGAAAAATATTTTGATTTATGTAAAGAACAAAAATTAATAAGATTTGTTGGAAATCCTACAAAATTGTCATTTAAAGCATATATGTTAACTCTACTTGGATATAATAAACCATTTGACAGACACGATTGGTATATAGATAGATGTGGAAAAACGATTAAGTAAAGAAAATAAATAAATAAATAAAAATAAAAAAATAATAAAGATAATAATAATGATACATTAAATTATAAAGTAAAATTGTATAAAATAAAGTTTCTCATAAACAAAATTATAATAAAAAATCAATATATTTAATTTTTACATAATTTTATAATAATTTTAAATTGTATATTTTTATTTATTTTACTATTTTCTTTTTTTTTTAAAGGTATATAATAGATTATTATGATGGAAAGAGTGATAACAATTCACCAGTTTCTATTTATATTGACGTAAGGCCACAATTAAGTCATAAAAATGTGATAGATCATATTAAAGTTTTTTATTTAAAAATATGTAAATTTATATTTTACTAACATTCTGAAATTTTATAAACAAACATAATATTTAATACGTTGTTATTCCTAAAAGCAACAAGAAAAAAAACATACTTAAAAGCATTTATATTATTAAAAAATAAAAGTGTCTATTCAACATACATCAGAAATTATATATGCAAAATAAAAATATATATATTTAAATCTTTCTTTTTTTCTTTATAAATTTTTATAAGAGAGCAGAATTTTAATATTTCATGCAACTTTTTTTTTGTATAAAAAAACACTGTGTATTTCACATTCATAATATCTAATTTTTGAAATCCTACTAAAAATTTTTATTATTCAAATAAAAAAAAATAAATATTTATAATCTTTTATTATATTTTTTTAATTTAAAAATTAAAATATTGCAATACAAGTTCTTATTACTCAATTTTTAAATTATGTAATGAAATTTTTTAAAAAATTAACTTGAATAATTTCTCTCATAATATAGCAGATTTATAAAAGTAATAAAATATATTTTTATTAAAGAAAAAAAAAAAAAACTTATTCAAATATATATATATATATATATTATATATATGATAAGAGAATTAAAAAAATGCGCATAATCTATTATAAATAAAAAAACATATATTATCAACAATATATAAAAATAAAAATTCATGTGCCAAGTGTATGTGTTTTTTCATTTTACTCATTAAAAAAATAGAAGAAAAAAAAAATATTTAACGCAAAATTATTGATATGTAAAATTATAAGGCAAAAAAAAAAAAGATTCATATGAACTAAATATTTTAATAATTTCTTTTATTTTTAATTTTTGTTTTTATTTTTTTGGGAATTAATATAATTAATAAGAAACGTTTTTCTAATAGTATTTTTATTCAGAATAAATTTATAAACATACGTATATATATAAATATATAATTATATTTTTTTTTTTTAATGTAGAATAATGGAATATTTTTTAATGTAGAATAATGGAATATTTTTTATTTTTTTGTTTTTTTTTTTACAATATAAATACGCATACATGGAAATACATACAAATATATATACATAAGAATACACATAGTGTTTTAACATTATGATGTAAGTGGCTCTTCATTACTTTTTGCTCCCTCTTCATCATCTTCTTCGTTATCATCATATTCATTAGTATCAACATTACTATTTTCGTCATTATAAGCACTATTATTACTTTCATAACTATTGTAATTGCTATTATTTTCACTACTGCTATAACTACTATCAACATCACTAACAATACTATTACTTTCACTTTCAATAATAATACCTAAATAATAATCAACAGCATATGGAATAATTCTTTCTTTAATAGTTAAAGCAACTTCATAATCACCTTCTATAATCATTTCTAATTGAGCTACTTCATGTTTACTTAATTGCTTTATAACATTCGAATTAGGAACTTTATGACTCGTAAAAAAATGAAAAAAGCTATCTCTATTAACTGTTTGCTGAACCGTTTTCACTTCTCTCGAATTTTTACTATGTTGTTTTTTTACAACATTCTTTTTTAGAATATTTTTATTGTCATACCAATCAATAACAGTTGCTTCTGTGTGTAACAAAACTGGCTCATTATCACAATCAACACATTTCATATGATATGTTTTTGTTAAAACAGTATTACTAAAAAATGGATTAGGAGCAAAGTGAAATGATAAAATAAATCCTTCTTTTTTTTCCTTATTTTTTTTTATATAATCACATCTGATATCATTTAAATAAACTAAAATTTCTTCATCATGATCTTCAATTACATGATTTACTGTATTATTATTTCTTAATGCTCTTAACCAAAATTCAGGTAAATTGGGGGTTCCTATTTTTGCTTCCCCATTTCCTACCAATGCTTCTCTTCTTTTGTCATAAATTGGATCATATAAATCGTGATATTTTTGCCTTAATAAAAATAATTCATATTCAAATTTAGATTCATAATCATAATATTCTTTTTGATAAAGTTTCAATTTTTTTAATGTCTCCTTTTGCTCCTCTGTCAAATCAGTCATTTTTTCATCATCTAAAAAAAAAAAAAAAAAATGGAAACATTATCAATATATATATTTTCAAACTATTTAAATATCATAAAATTAGTAACATATATATATATATATTCTAAAATTATATCATATTAACCCCAAAAAACAAATATTCAGATTGAGTATTCATATGTAAAAAAAAAAAATATTTTTTTAATTTACAAATATATATTCATGTACTAACGTATTCCTATAATAAATAATCATAATATATTTTTATTTTTATATTACCTATTTTTATACTTTCTAAAAGTGAAGAAATTTCTTTTTCCTCTTCAGGTGGTATTGGCTAAAAAAAAATGAAATATATATATATCGTCATTTCAATTATTGAGATAAATAAGTGAAAAATATGAAAAGATACTTTAAAAAAAGTTAAGAAATATAAATATACATATAAAAAAAAAAAAAACTATAAATCTAGAAGAGATATTAAAAGATAAAAAAATTAAGAAAAAAAGCGCAAAAAACATAAAAATACAACAATCTTCAATATAAATTAATTAATAGAATCCCAATATGATACATAAAAAGTATATTATTAAAAATTAACTACACATTTATGTAAGATGCTTAATAATGTATTAAGAATATAATGCATTTAAAAAAAAAAAAAAAATATATTTTAAAGATTCTTCTATTACTTGATTATTCTCAGTAGTTGCCATTTTGTAATGAATTATGTTATATTAGTTATGATTATTAGTTTGAGTTAAGGATGAGTAAAAATACAAAAATATAAAAAAGAAAAAATAAATAAAATACAATGTATATAAAAAAATTAAAAAAAAAAGAATTATAAGAAATAAAAAAAAATAATAAAATAAAAATTGTGAAAAAAAATAAGAGTTTTAAATGGTAAAACCCCAAAAACATATAAAAAAAAAAAAAAAGGATGTGAAAAAATGTACGTAAAAATATATTCCTTGAATTTGACTTTACGTTTTTATTTTAGTAATTTTTTTTTATCTTGTAAATATAAGTATGAACAAATAATCATTAACACAAAATAAAATTATAATAATTTATAATTTTTAAATTTAGATATATCTCTTTGTTTTTATTTTAATTTATTTTTTTTTTTTTTACTAGAAGATTGTTACAATTACATCAGTGTAAAAAAGTAAAACTTTTTTTCATTTACTAAATATAAAGAAAAAAAAAGAGTGCTTAAAATACATTTCCTTAATTCATTGCATATATGCATAAAATACAATGTATCAAAGTATATTTCTTTTTTTTTCTGAACTTTAAATATTCTTTAACTACGAATATATATTATATATATAAATATATTATCATAATTTTAAATATAAAATATAATAAATTTTTTTTTTTTTTATTTATTATAACATATATAACTTTTCCCCACTTTTGTATTTTTTTTTTTTTTTTTTTTTTACTAGAAGTACAGAAATTTAAATAATCAATTGCGCAAATAAAAATACATACAGTTTAAAATAATTAAATTATATATAAGTTATTTGTATATAAATTTTTTATTTTTTATTTATTTCATTAAACTTTTATAAATTTAAAGCACATTAACTCATGTCCATTATACTTTAATTTTTTCTTTTTGTTGTACTTTATCTTTTTTCATAGTATATTTTATTTGCTTTTTAGCATGTGTATTTTATATATATATATATTTTATAAACATGATTCTATTTAAAAAAAAAAAAAGGTAATTCATTAAAACCATTTTTTTATAACAGTTATAATAGCTTTTGTGTACTTTTACTTTTTTTGTTTTTTTAAAGTCTTTTTTATTTTAAGTTAATAATGTTTTAATAAAAGTTGAAAATATCTATAATTTTTATCCTTATGTTTTCTTTTTTCTTGTAATAAAATAACTTGGTAATATTTTTCTATCCTATATAAGTTTGTTTTAGTTTCTTATATGCTGAAAGAAAAAATTGTCTAATATGAATCTTTCCATTTTCATATATCTTTTTTTTACATCTTTCTTAAAAAAAATATTAAACTAGTTATTAAAAATTAGAAGTTTGAATTATTTTTAAGAAAAATTGTAAGAAGGAATGCTTTCATTAGACTCCTGTTCTTATATTATTACTTTCAATACAATAATAAAAAATTATTCATATGTTTTTATTATTTTGAATTA
Source organism: Plasmodium relictum (assembly GCF_900005765.1). Lineage (NCBI taxonomy): Eukaryota > Apicomplexa > Aconoidasida > Haemosporida > Plasmodiidae > Plasmodium > Plasmodium relictum. The sequence continues at coordinate 127,521 of NC_041691.1, forward strand.
GGAGAATAAAAAATAGCATTTTTTTTTTTTTTATTCTTAAATGAAATACAAATAAATTCTATTTTATTTTATTTAATTTTATAACAATGTATCGAATATTTTATTACGGATTTCTCTTTTTTTTTTATATACTTCATTTTAGTTTCTACAGAAACTTTAAAAAAAAAAAAAATGAAGTCTTCTAATTTCTTAATATTTAAAAAATATGTATTATAATTTTGTACTTTTTTTTTTCTTTGTTTAAAAAATTTTCTTTTTAATAGATAAATAAAGTAACATATTTATTACAATATCTTATATGCTTTTAAAAAAAATGGTATCATGCATAAAAATATACAGCAATTTTCAGACATATATATATATATTATCGCATCTTTTTTTAATTTTAATAATTATATAAATATAATTTAACTTTTGGTCGCATATTATAATAACTCAAGAAAATTTCTGTTAAGAATATACTTTATATCTTCAAAGACAAAAAAAAAAATTTTTTTAAAGATTCTTATGGATATAATACAACGACTATTTAAGATAAAAGACAAACAAAAACCTTTTTTAAATTAATATAATTATTTTAATAGTAAGTCTATCCTTTTATTCAAAAAGGAATGAATTTTTAATAATATATCTTTTAATTCATTTTTCTCAAGTTCTAATTTTTTTTTTTTATGATATAAAATATACAGTATTATTTATACACCAAAAATTAATTATTAGTGTTTATAGATGCTGATTAAAAAACTATATCTATTCAAATTATATTGTATAACTTTATAAAATAATTAATAATAATAGCTTATTTAAATAAATTTCTTATTCATTATTAATTCATTAATTAAATTGAAACTTTTATTTAAAAATATAATAAGAAAAATATTGAAGTATATATATAATGTTTTTTTAAGGTGTATTTTTTAAATTTTAAAATCATTTTTTTCAAATTTATTCATGACCGATTAACTTTTTTTTCTGCTCCTTATCTATGTATAATTTAGAAGAAAAAAAAAAAAGTCTACTTAAACGTAAAAGTATATATATTAGATTAATAATTTTGAAGAGAAGATAATAAATTAAAAAAAAAAAAAATGAAATAATGCTACTGTAAAAATACATTTAGAAGTATTTTTGTAGACTTTATCGTTTTTAAAAAAAGGTAATATTTTAATTTTTATTTTTATTTTATTTTTTTTTCCCCTCTTAGTGAAATTTTAAGATAACAAAAAACTGTCTACACCATTTTTTAAAAAAAATAAAAAGCGCAGAAGCGTGCATAAAAAAAAAAAAAAATTCATTTTTGATTGCTTTTTTTTTAAGAATAATTTTCAAAAATTTTATTTTTAAAAAAACACATTTAAAAATGAATTTTTATCTTAAAAAAGCTTTATTCAACACAGCTTTTGACTAATTAAAAAGAATATTTATAAAAATTTAAAAAAAAGTGTCTTTCTTAAATTAAATTAGTGAAATTTTAATTTTATTATCATTTCTTTATGAATATAAATAAAAATAACGATAAAATATTATTAAAAACAAAGATATAATTCTAGTTTTGCATGCATAGTATTTAGGAACTAGTGTGTGTGTATTTTTATACGTTTTTTTTTTTTTTTATACTTAATTACTATTTTTTAAAATTTTTTTTTATTACCTACATAAATTTTAAGAGAATGCCTAATATATTTTCATACTGATATTATATAAATATTTATTAGTCTATTTAATGTATGTATTTATCTGTATATTTATTCTTTTATTTTTTTCCATCATTACATTTGAATGTAATTTACTATTTTATGATAAATTATAAATTTTTATTTTGCAGTTTTACTTGATTCTATATGGGACAAGTTTAATAGATAAATCCAAAAGTACTAAAAGCTAAAAAATATAAATTTATATAACAGTTTTTATTTGTACTATTTTTTTCAATACTTTTTATAATAAAAATTAAAATAAATTAAGAATTAATAATAGGAAAAGAAAAACAAAAAATAGAAATATATATATATTTCCTATATATACAAAGTTCATATTATATAAAAAAAGAAAAAGTCTAGTAAAAATAATTTTTATAGGTCTATATTTTACATCCTAAAAATTTATTATATAATTAATTATTAAAAATAAATACATTTTTATAAATTTTATATTTTTATTAATATTTATATAATTATTATTTTATTATTATTATTTTATCTACATATTTTCAATGAATTAAATTTTATTAATTTTTTATATATATAGAAATAAATGAAAATATTTATTACACATATTAACAAAAAAAAGATATAAAAAGATTACTGCAATAAAATATCTTTATATTCATATATCAAATATAGCTAGATATATGTATAATATTTCTTAATATTAATATATTCTACTATTAGTATTTTTTTTCCTATGTATAATAGCTAATTGTATTAAAGTACTTCTTCCTTTTGAGGTCTATCCTAATTATATATTAAAAATAATAGATAATAAAAAAAAAAATTTTTTTTCAGTAATTTTATATCTAATTTTTATATATTTTATATAATAGCTTCTTTATATATATATATACATTTTGATAAAATTTTAATATAATGAAAAACAATTAAATTATTCATTTTTTTATAATTTTATATTTTTCTAAATGTTTTAAAAAAATGCGACAGCAAAAAATTTCTGTTTATTTAAAAATAATTTTTTTTTTTATATTTTTAATTTCATTTATTTAATTATTTTATGGCTAAGAAATTTTTTTTAATATATTAAATTTTAATTATTAATTAAAATTTACTTTTTTTTTTCCTTTTTTGAGAACTTTAGAAATTTGAAAAATTTTTTTACTCTTTTTTTTTTTTTTTAAAAGCAAAAATTCATTTTTTTTTTTTTTTTTGTATAACACTAATAATTATATAAATATAAAAAATATATAAATATATAAACTTAATAAGTAATTCTTTTTAAGCTTAACACTATAAGTTTCTTTTTTTTTTTTTTGTACTTTTTTTTTTACTTTTTCTTATTTTCCCTTTTACATTATATATTTTTACATTTTATAAATATAATGTTATTTTTAATTTTATCTAATAATTTAATGCATTTTCAAAAATTTTTTTAAATTATAAACATTGTATTATGTACACAGAAAAAAAATTTTATGTTTTCAAATGTGTATTTTTTTTTATAATTTTCTCATTAAAATCCGTGTAAAATATAGTGAATAATATTTATAAATTTATATATACATATATATATATATATATATATTAATACATTTTTATATATGTATAAATAAAGTATAATAATTTATGTACACATATTACGCACCATATATTCAAGTGGGTATTCTGTTATATAAAAAGTTATAATAAAAAAAATAAGCAAAATTAAAATTTTAATATAACTGTAATAATATATTGAAAAAAACAAAATAATATTTTGAATTTTTTGTATAATATTTATTTCATTTTTTTTTATTTTAAAAAAAAAAAAAAAATTCATAATAACGCATCATATATGAGCATAAATTTTTTACATTTTTTTTTTTTTTTAAATGCATATATATATATATTATATACATATGTATATAAATTTTAAATCTTTTTTTATTTATTAAAAAAAAATTTTAACTTGGAAGTAAAAAGAAAATTAAAAAAAAAAAGCATTTTTTTTTTTAATTACTTTTTAAAAATTATATAATTTCACACTTTCCTTTTATTAATTGAACAAAATATATATGAAAATATAGAAGCATGGCACTAAAAAGAATAACAAAAGTAAAATATTCATAAAATTTTTATTTTGTTAAAAATATAAATATACTTCTACAAATTTTTTTCTATATTATTTATATTTGGATTGTTTTTATATATCTCTAATATATTTTTTTATATTTATTTTACTTTATTTGAAACATTTTGTAATTTTTTTTTTAAGACTTTATAGTTAAATTTATATAAATATCACTCTATTCTCTATATATGCGAATAATTTTTAATATGTTTTTTATTTTTTTTTATATATAGGAATTACAAGATTTGAATAAAGATCCCCCAACAAATTGTTCTGCAGGGCCTATTGGAGATGATTTATTTTTTTGGCAAGCCACAATAATGGGACCAGGAGATAGGTAAATATATTATCATTGTCGACTAGCTGCATATATTTCTTTAAAATTACTTTATGTATATTTATATATATATATTTCTTTTTTTTTTTTTTAAGTCCATATGAAAATGGGGTTTACTTTTTGAATATAAAATTCCCTCCAGATTATCCTTTTAAGCCACCAAAAGTAAAACTCTACATTTTGTTTTATATATATATATATTTTTTAAATGCTTTTTCAATTATTTTTACTTCTTTGCTCTCCTTTTTTTTATAGTGTATATATATATATATATTTTTTTTTTTTTTTTCTAGATTATTTTTACTACTAAAATATATCATCCTAATATTAATACAGCTGGAGCTATATGCCTTGATATTTTGAAGGATCAATGGAGTCCAGCATTGACCATCTCAAAAGTTTTGCTTTCTATTTCATCATTATTAACTGACCCTAATGCAGGTATATTTTTTTTCTTTTTTTTAACAAAAAAAGAATACAGATTTTTCAAGTTTGTTATATTGAAATGCCTTCGTATTTTTGTTATTTTATTATTTTTATAAAGTTATCTCATTTTATTCTTATTTTATTATTTTTTTTATTGTAGATGATCCTTTAGTTCCTGAAATAGCACATGTGTATAAAACAGACAGAACAAAATATCATCAAACTGCTAAAGCGTGGACACAAAAATATGCACAATAATAATAATTCAATATATTTAATTAGATTTTTTTTTTTTTTAATAATTTATTGATTCTTTTAAATTATAAGAAAAAAAAGTTATAAAAAAAAAAAAAACATAATAAATTTTAAATAGTATATACGTATGTATCACGAAGAGAACAAAAAAAAAGGAATAGAAAATAATAGAATTAAAAAGAAAAAAAAAAATAGAGAAAAAAAAATCAAGAAAAACACTGGAATTTAAAAATTTTTTTTATAGTTTTTATTCTTTTTTTTTTTTTTTTTTTTTTTCCCTTTTTTTTTTTTTTTTTTTTTTTTGCTATAGTTTTTTTTTCTTTTTTTTTCTTCGCTTCATTTTTTTTTTATATCCCATTGTAACTATCCTAATTATTATTACATCACTTTTTTTTTATATTATACTTCAATTTTTTTTTTCACCCTTTTTATTTATGTTTTTTATATATTTTCTTTTCTTTTTTTTTAATAGATTTGTTAAACTATTTTGTGCATATATATATACTTATATATATATATTTTTTTTTTTTTCTTTATATATTTATAAAGTAACAATTATAAATTGGTTATTAATATAAAAATATCAAAAAAGATTTAAAAGAGTTACTCTAAGTATAAATTAATTTCTAATTATATAACTTATCAAAGTAACACTTCTTAAATCAGTAAATACACGGTTTTCTTATAAAATTTTTACATAAAAAAGAAAAAATTCTTTTTTTGTTATATAAATTAATAGAAGGGTTTCTTTTATTTTTAGACAAACGTATCAGCAAACTATAATTCTATATAAATATAATGAAAAAAAGAAATATTTAGAAGTATATATTTTTTCTATGAAAATTTTTTTCTATATGGGCACATAAAAAAATAAATGCAGGAGGATATTCTTTCAATTTTAATTAAAATATATATTTTATTAAAAAGATTCTGCGTTGTATATTTTCATATGTTATTTTTCTTATTCTAATTATAATAAAGGAAATAAAGCAAAAATGCAATTACATAATAGAGTTCAAAGTACCAAACGCTTTTTTTATATCTTTTCTTAATATAAAATTTTGTTTATATGAAATGTATTTTTCTTTTTTTTTCAATTTTATTCATATTGCTCTAATTATTTTTTTTCTTTATAATTATATCAATATTTTTATTTTCTATAGTTTTCTTTATTTTATATAGATTGTACTTTATTATCTTAGTCACAAGCTTTTCTATTATTAAAGTTCTATATGCAACTATTAGATTAAAAAATTTTCTCTAAATGAAAATTAAATATATATAGATTTTTTACAAGACAAGATAAAAAAAAAAAAAAAAAAATATTTTCCTTAATTTTTAATTTTGATGACATCTAATTAAAATTTCATACTTTAATAATTTTTATCTTCCTATAGAGATTCATTTTATTTTCTAAAAAGTTCTTTTATCATTCCCTTGAACTTTACATTCATTTTTTTTTTTAAATTTCATTTTATATTTCATTAAATACACACTGCAAAATAAGTTTCATTATGTTTATTAGGAAATTTTTCTCTGTTATACAAAAAGTTTTTAAATAAATAATTTATCATATTTTTTTATTTCTAAAATAAACATGAATAGAGAAAAACTAGAAAAAGAAAGATTATTACAAAGGAATGAAAAACATATAAAAAATATTGTGGTTGATAATTTAATAGCTGATGAAAAGTATAAAAATAATGGTAATTTATAAATCATTTTCATAGAAATTAATGAAATATATATATACACAAATATATGCTTATAAATTTTCATAGTAAAATATGTATTTTAAAAATATTATTTATTTTATAAGAAACATATATATTAACAAAAAATATAAATTATTTTTTTTTCTTTTTAAAAAATAAAAATATTTTTACTAATTTAATAATAATAATTTAAGACAATATATACTTAAGAAAGAAAGATGCAGAATATAATGATTTTAAATTTAAAGAAAAACAAAAATTAAAGGAATACAAAAAAATTGAAAATAGAAGGTATAAAAAAACAAAAAAAAGAGAAAAGAGAAAAAATATAAAAAATTCGATGTAATCTTAAAAAAATGTAATAAAAATTTAGGAAAGAAAATTTAGATAGAGACGAAAATAGATGGAAGAAAGCAGAACTTAGTATTCAAGTATAAAAAAAAAAAAAGAATTATAAAAATTACATATGATATAATTATTATATAAAAATATAAAATAATAAATGTAAAAAATGAAAAATGAAAAAAAAAAAGTATTAAAGTATTTCTATTAATACTTTCGTATAAAAAAGAAAATTTTTAATTTTCATTTATGTTTATATATTTCTATAAAAGAATGAAATAGATAAAACTAAAAAGCTACAACAAATGTCTTATAAAAGTGAAAAAAATAAATCCAAGTAATAATAAATACAAATAAAAAAAAATCTAAAGAGTATAACGATAAAAATATGTATATAAACAAAAAGAAATATATATAGTTAACTTTATTCAAAATATTCTGTAAGAAAAAATATCAAAAATTTTACTGAAAAATTTATTAGATGCAGTCATGATATAATAAATCATGAATTCATAAATTATGAGGAGTCTATGAAATTAGAAAAAAAAAAAAACGTAATAATAAAATAAGACATTTTTTTTAGATAATTTCATTAACAAATTTAAAAAAAAAAAAAAAAAATTTTACTTCAAAAAATTATTTAATATTTATTAAATAAATATTCTTTTCTAAAAGATCAATACACTTAATAGAAGAAAATTTTTGTCTGAAAAAGTGAATAGTTCACACAACCCCATCACAGGTTTTTTTCTCATAACAAAATAGTATTTTTTTTTTATGTTGTTGTAATTTTATCTATTATTATTTAAACTTATAGGAGAAAAAAGAAATTATTAGAAACCTATAAAAAAAAAAAAAGTAATTATTTAAAGTATTTTACACTAAAATTATTTAAGTAAATAATGTTTTATGTAAAAAATTTATATAATATATACTATTATTTCATTTTTTTTTTTTTTTTTTTTTTTTTACTAATATTGTTTTAATTATTTAATATTTTTTTTAAACCGTGTTTTCTTTCATATAAATTTATTGTGTATTTCATATATAAATTTTAAATCATATTTTTTTTCTCCCTCCTCCCTTAAAATATATAGAAGTCCATCTGCAACATTTGTATATTATTTTTTTTAATTTTTTTAACTCTTTTAATTCTATTGTACAATTATTGAAACAAATAATTAATTTTTTTTCTTTTTTTTTTTTTTAAAAGAGTATAATTATATGTTCTGGATATAAATGAAATGTATTTTTAAATGAAATATATAATGGATCAAAAAATAGAAATTGTAAATTAGAATTTTTTAAATTTAGATTTAATGAATTTTCTATTTGTTCTATTTTTAATTCATTATAAGAGAATAATGAGTTCTCTCCAAATTTATTATTATGAAAATAAAATTTTTTTTTTTTATCTATTTTACTTGTCTTTACATTATATTTATTCATATCATCAATATGAATATTATTTAATGCGCAAAATTTATCTACTGCATTAATTAAAAAAGAACAACTTTTGTGTATCTTCAAATTTTCTTTATTTCTTTTTAATTTTAATATTTCAAAATAATTTTTTCTTATTTTCTTCCATTTTAAAAAATTAATAACAGCAACAAATTGTTCTTTATCATTTAAAAAATTAAAACCTTGTATATATAAAGCTAAAGTAGTAAGTGTTATTTTTCCAGCAACAAAATGGATAATTTTATTGATTTTATGCCTTCTTTTCATATTTATACTATATTTATAAAATTTGGAATTTTTTAACTTTTCAATATTTTTTTCTTTTTTACATAAAATTATATTTTGATAATGAATGGAAAAATTTAAGTAGGATATGAAAATATAATTATCCATAAAAAATGGTTTAATCACTGTGCTATTCTTCTTATTTGCTTCAATATATTTAAATATAATTAAGTCTAACTCATTTTTATTTAGTATTTTATTTTTTTCTGAGCAAAATATGCATAAGCATTGAGCTTTTTGCAAAATTTCATCTTCCTCATTATTATTTTCTAAATTGAATACAGATTCAACCTCACTTGTGTTGTCAGATATATTGTTATAATGACTTTTTTTTTTTTTTTTATTTTCTTCTTGATTCATCGTTAAAACATTTCTATTTATTATTCTTATAAAATTATATACCATTTCTTTAAATTTTAATCCTTTTATATTATTTTGTCGTGATATTTCATTGTTTATATTTTTGAAGTTTCTATATAAAATTAAGTTTTTTTTTAATAATATCTTTTTTTTATCATCATCGTTTTTTAATTTAATTTTTTTATCTTTGTATTTTTCCGAATTTTTATAATTATTATTATTTTCTTTTTTACTTTTTTCTTCTTCATTATATTTCTCTTTTCCTCTTACTTCTTCCTTTTCGCACTCTTCATGATTTTGTTCATTTATGTTAAATAAATAAGAATATAAATCGGAATACTTATTCGAATTATATATTGATTTCTCGAAATTTTTATCTTTCTTAGAATTATTATTATTATCTAAATAATAATAATTATATATATCTAATGTTTTGTTATTACTATCAGAACTTTTAGAACTTTGATAATCATTAGAAAAAAAAGAATTATCAAATATTTGGTTAGATTTTAAGGATGAATCACTTTTATCTGTTAAGTTTAATATATCATCTTCAGAATCTTTTTCGCTATTTTCTCTTTCTTCATCAGATTCACTATGCGTTCTAGTAATATCTACAATACTTAAAAAATTAAGATTTCTATATGCTCTTTTTTTAAATTTTTCAAAATTTATTAAGCGATATACACCTGATTTTTCATCATCATAGAAATCATTCAAATTTTTATCATTTTTATTATTATAAGTCTTTAAATTTTTGCAACTTTTGTGCTTATTACATTTCGCTATAGGATCATCAATTGTTTCATCATAATTTTGTAATTTATTAAAATCCTCTAATTTGTCATAATTTTCTTTTTTATTTACAAAATTATCCTTACTAATATTTTTTACCAAATAGTTTTCAATATTATTAGATTTTTCAATTTCTTTATTTTTCCTTCCAATTATTATTTCTTCATAATAATAATCATTATTATTATTAAAATTATTATCGTTACAACTTTTAATATTAGTAAATTCCACTTGATTTTCCTGAGTTGCATTAGACAATTTATCATTATCTTTTTTCCAATAATATATATTTTGCTTACACCTTTTTAATTTTCTTTTACTTTTTTTCTTTTTATTTGTTTTAGATATAATACTATCTTTATCTGAGTTACTACTAAATAAAGTGCTTTTTTTCTTTTTATTTGTTTTAGATATAATACTATCTTTATCTGAGTTACTACTAAATAAAGTACTTTTTTCCTTTTTTTTTTTTTTTTCTATTTTATTTGTTTTAGATTTGTCACTATTATTATCTGAACTAGTATTATATAAAATTCTTTTCTTTCTATTTTTTTTTTTTTTTTTTTCTATCTGGTATTTTATTGTTGTATTACTAGTATTATCTGAGCTACTACTAAATAAAAATTTTTTTTTTGAGGGTTTTTTTCTATCTAACTTTTTTTTTTTAAGTACATCATTACTATTATCTGAATTACTATTAAATAAGTCCATTTTACCTTTTTTTTATGTAAAAATGTTACTTGAAATGTAATTTGTAATTTTTTAAATGTTTTTTTTATTCTAAAAATTTGTATGTTTTATATATACTATATATTTTTCCTTTTTTTAGACATTTTTATGAAGGCATGAAGTTAAAAAATTAAAAGTAAATAATGATTAAATGCTCTATATATGGAATAATATTTTTTCATTTATTTATTTTATCGTATTTATTAAAAATATTTTGTTAAAAATAATTTGTAAACTTACTATGTTTAATGAAAAAAAAAAAAAAAAAAGATAAAGATATTATATTAAAATTTATCTTCTAAAAATATATATTCTCATATATGTATATATGTATATGTATATATATATATATATACAAGTATGAAGCAATATAATAAAAATTATTATGCAACATTCATACTTATATGTAACTTATCCATTTATTTTTTATATTTTTTACTTTATATTCACTTTTTTGTTAAAGACGTACACATAATATGTATATAATTACATTTTCATTTTACGAAATGACTGAATATTTTTTTTTTTGTTTTTTGTTTTATTATATATTTTTTTTTATTTTAATTTAATTTATTCTCTTTTATTTTATTTTATTTTTTTGTCTGTTTTAGATAAAATTTGATTCAAAATAAATAAAAAAAAAAGGAATGAAAAAATTATTTTTTTTGAAACACATTATTTTAAATATGTTAGTTTCATACTAATTTGGAATAAATTTATTTAAGATCAATTATATATTTTTTTTGATATTTTTTAACGTATTCAAATGAAAACATAAACTTGATAAAAAATTTTATTTTAAAAAAATATTATCTCAAATATGATAACAAAAAAAAATGTTAGTAATGAAAAAATAGTTACACCTATTGTTAGTAAATCAGATACCAAGCCAATTAAAATAAAAAACTTGTATGAATTACATAATGAATTAAAGTATAAAATTTATACAAATATATATTCCTATAACACCTTTTGTGATGGGATATTTATCTGTAGAGGTATTAATGGAATAACAGGTAGAAAAAACAGTGGAAAGACTAGCTTAAGTTCACACATAACTGTGAACTTATATTTTAATGACCTATTACATTTTTTTCATCTTTTTTATTCTACATATTTTGCTTTTGAAAATTTTTTGAAAAATGAAAACATTGAAAATAAATTCTCCTTGAAAATAGGAAATAATTTAAATAAAATAAAAAAAGAATTTCATAATAGTAATGAAGCTTTTCATGAATTAAATGAATTAATAAAATATTTTACTTTATTATTTGTAAAAAAGTACGATAAAAAAATAAAAGAAAATGAATTTTACTTAAATAATAATAAAGAAATGAATGAAAGTAGTAACCTATTTTATAAAAAAAAGGTTATATATTTAGACTTAGACAACAGTTTTTATATTGAAAGATACAAAAATATGATTCATTCTTCAATATATAAAATAAAAAAATTAATGGATACATATACAGAGTTTTGCTCTGAAAGAAGCTCCTTTTTATTCTTATTACTTTTAGAAAATAATGATCTAAAAGAAAAATTGTTTTATATATACAAAAATTTTGGTAAAGAATATTTCCTATTTATAAATTTATTTAATTACTATTTAAAAAAGTATATAAATGACATTACCTTTTTAGACGTTTTCAAAAATTTACAAATTTTAAAAATTTTTAGTTTTAATGAACTATTTAATGTAATAAATTATATTTATGAGCAAATACAAAATTATTCTGTTACATCAGTTAATTATTTCAATAAATATGTTTCATCAGACTTGGGTATTTTAGTTCTTGATAACTTAAATTATTTATATAAGAGTTACGGATTTAATACTGATTTAAATAATGAACTAACAATTTTATTAAAAATATTATCAAAAATATCTACAGAGTATAAAATTTGTGTTTTAATAACAACTAACGATAATAAATATTTAAACAAATATGATGATTATTTCAACAAGATTTATTCGAAATATATATATAACCGTATAGTTGTAAGATTTATAAATAAAAAATTTTTTTTTGAATATAATTATCCTTCTAAAAAACATAAGCAATTTCAAAATAAAAGCAATTCAAATAGTTCAAGTGAAGATAGTTTCGATGAAATAGGAGAAAATGGTGATGAAGCTTTCTATGAAAAAAGATACAACCAAAGATATATAAAAGTAAAAAAAAAAAATAAAATAAGCATCTGTTCTTTTGAAATAAATGAATATGGAATTCAAACTTTATTAGGCTAATATAAAATAAAATACATAAATAAACGAAAAAAAAAAACAGAAAAAAAAAAAAAAATAATATAGAAATATCATATAAAATAAAATTCGAAGTTTCATATAATAAAAATTATATATATATCATATTACGAACTTCTATTAGTAAACTATTTACAGTGATATTTATGCTTTTTACTTTTTAATTGTTTAAATATCTTCTAAAATATGCATATATCCTTAATCTTGTAAAATATATTTTTATTGCCTGGATATGGAAAAAAATCTTATTTCATAAAAAAAAAAGAATTTTACTTTTAATGCAATTCTACATAATTTTAAAGCATTTACTTGAAGAATTTAAATATTTTTTTATTTTTGGAATTTTATCAGCAATATATAGAAATATAAAAAAACATAATTAAAATTGTAAAAAAAAAAAAAAAATTAAAATATTTACTTTAAAAGATTTAAATTATGTTAGAATTCTTTTTTTTTTTTTTCTTAAAAGATTTTTTTAATAAAGGAAAATATATATTATTTTTTATTAATAAATAAGTTTTATTTTAAATGTGCACATCCATAAAATATTTTTAAATAAAATTTTTTAAAATGCAAATATATATTCGTCTCTTTTTTTTTTTTTCAAAATAAAAAATGATTATATATATAAGAAAATACATATGAATATTTATAAAAAAGCCTATTAATATGTTATTAAAATATATTTTTTTTTTTTTTTTACTTCAAAATGTTCGTAACAATTTAATAATAGTATATAAAATTCATTTCCGTGTTTCTATATAATAATTATATAAATGTATATTCATACATTTTTATATTTCTTGCAATAGATGTAACAATAAATATTAATTTTCTTTTTTTTTTTTTTAAAGAATTATAATGAATAAGTTAAATAAAAATATGAATGCAACTTAAGTAATATTTCTTATAGATTTTTGTAAAGTAAAAAATATATATATATATATATAAAGTTATAAATATATAGCCATAATATAATATTAAATTTCTTAAGATGCTAATTCTTTTGCTGCAATAATTTTTTCTTGACCACAAGCTGATAGAACACTAACTAAAACTGATTTTCCATTATCAAATAAATTACGAATTTGTTTAGCTACATCGTCTAAATTTCCTTCTGAATCTTTAGGTAAACTTAAGTCGTCCTTTGTTTCTCCATTATCATGAAGTAATGAAACAAACCCATCTTCTGTAATATCAATTAATTGCAATTCAGTTCTTTTAACAACTGGTACATCCATATTATGAGATGTTGGACATATATCTTCATATTTTTTTCCAGTAAAAATATCAATACCTACAATATGAGCTTTTGCATGACCATGTTTCCCAGTTTTTGAAGTTGAATAATCAACAACTTTGCATGGGTGATCCTTTAACATAACATGACCGTTTTTTTTTATTGCACCTGCTTGCACTGGAAATGTTTGAGATGCTCCTGCATCAATATTATCATATGTTTCGTGATCTGACATCTTTAATATTTTTCTTTTTAAATATGCTAATTTTTTAAAATATAGCTTTTGTTTTTAACTTCACACTATTTTTATATATTATTTAAATATACATATATATACTTATATATACATAAATTTCTTTTCTTTTTAAATATATATTTAGCTTATTTATTTATTTTTTTTTTTTTTTTTTATATAATTTTATATGTATTTTTCCTTTATTTTTACAGATGTTAAAATTACTTTAAATATATTTTTTAAGAATATATAAACATATATACTTTTTTTAATTTTAATATGCTTTTATATATCTGTAAAATCTTTAAATTTTTTAAATAGTATATTTAAAGAAAAAAATAATATAAATATTTTAAATACAAATAAAAATATTAAAAAATTAAAATATTATACAAAGAATAATATTTACAGTAAAATAAAGAAAAAATACATATAAAAAAAAAATTTTTTTTTTAAATATTATTAAAATATCTAAATATATAAAAAAAGTTTTCAAAAAAAAAAAAAAAAAAAAAAAATAAAATAAAATATACTTATATATATACGCATATATATGGTTATTTCTTTCTTCAATACTAATATTTAAAAGTACTATTAGTAATCAAGTAATAATTTTAATAACAATGTCACAGATACTTGTAAAAAATAAAATTTTTTTTATGACCTTTTCATTTATACTATAGAAGAAAAAATAAAATACTTTCTTTGAGCACTTCTTTTATACTTATATTTAAATGGTAAATCAATTAGTTTAAATGAGCAAATACCTTTTATTAAAATAAAAATATAGAATTTTAGTTATTTTGTTTATTTTTTTTTTATTTTATAGCTTTTTATATAAAATTAAAAAGGCATACAATATTTAATTTTAATAATCATAAAAAAAAAAAATATTTTTATAGAATTTTAAAATTATTTAAACTTTTAACACAAAAATAGGTAGGAATAAAAATTACTTTTCATTTGTAATTTTTTTTTTTTTTATTATTTAATAGCTTGTTAAATTTTTCATTATAATAATATCCTATATAAAAAAATTACTCCATTATAGGTTTTATTGTTCTTTCTTTTTAAATACTTCTTCAAATTTTATAATAATAATGTATTTAAGGTCATTATTAACTAAAATTTTATACTTAAAGCAAATCAATGTATGCATATTAATTAACACATGAAACAAGAAAATAAGCTTATTTAATACTTAAGAAATATTTAAGTTATTTAATAAGATTTTCTAGATATTTTATAAAGAAAAGTTAAAAAAAAAAAAAATATGAAAATATAAAAAATTAATATTTCATATATAACTTTTTAATGTTTTTTTATTCAACATTACAAAAAAGAATTAACCTTTTAAAAAAATTAAGAATAAGAAAACAACAAAAAAAAAAAAAAGAAAAAAAGACAATTGTGGCTATTTTTTTTTTAATTTAATATCTTAAATACTAAAGATACCTTTTTCATTCTTAGATAATGTATTATAAAAATTTACTTATATTACTTGGAATTTTATTCAAAATATTATTATAATCTAAAAATAAAAAAAATAAAAAATGAAAATAAGAAAAAGATGAAAAAAGTGAAATGAATAAAATAATTAATAGGGAAAATATATAATATATATATATATATATATATATATATATATATATATGCATATTTTTTTTCATTTTTTATTTTTTAAATATTTTTCTATATACCTGTTTCAACAATATTTCTCAAAACAATTAGTATAAATGTTGTTATAACCCAAGCTTAAAAAAAAAAAAGTAACTATTAATAATACTTATTTTATATGTATATGTATACTCGAATTCTTACTAATTAAAGAAAAAATTGTACTTTTAGATGAAAAATTTATAGAACTGGGAATCATAAAAAATATACTAGGATCTATAAAAAGAAAATAACAATAATAAATATTTTATAAAAATTTCCTGCATTTTCAAAAATTTCTTTTATATAAATATATATATATATATTTGTATATTTTTGTTAACCTATGGGATTTATTGTTTTATATATTAGATAAAAAATTTGAGTTAAACTCGTAGCAATAGGTAGTGAACACAAGAATGATATAATATATTTGTCCAATTGCCTTAAAACAATAAATAAAAAAAAAAGAAAAAAAAACTTGTAATCAAATGAAATAAAATAATTATCATTATAATGATAATGTTAATAACGTAAGTATTCAAATGATATTATAATAATTAAGAACAAAATTGATACTATGAAAAGGTGGAGCTAATAAGAGATAATTAAAGTTTTATTATTTATTTAATAAAAATTATATCATTTATTTATTTTGTGAATATTTTGAATTAATATTTGCAATATTCATAATTTTTTTTTTTTTTCTTTTTTTTTGTATTATATATTTTTACACTGATATAGGGCTTTGTAATGAATTATTTGAAAATAATTTAGAAAATAATTTAGTAATAATTAATGCTACAATACTGAGTGCCAATAAATGAACTATTTTTAAAATCAAATAACTATTTCCCTTTAATACTTAAAAAAAAATATATTTAAAAATTTATATATAATTAAATTTAAGAAATGTAATATATATGTATAATTATGAATATTTTTTAATAAATTATTAACAATTTATGTAAATTAATCCACTAAAACCATAATCGAAAGCATTTAACTCATCTCCTCTTAAATTTGTTGAAATGTCATATATTAACTTAGCAGAAATCTAATAAAAAAGAAATACATATATATATATATATATATATATATATATATATATATATATATATGTATCTTTATATATATATACTTACAAAACAAAAGATGTATCTGGTATATTTATATAATGTCTTAGATGTACAGTCTGATTTAGCTAGATGAAAAATCGTTACTAAAAAGAAAAAAAATTTTATTTTCTATATTACAACTAGCTTTTTATAATATTTATTTTTTTTTAACATCCAAATACTAATGGTAAAGAGCAGACATATCCAATGTTTAGAATTCCATTAGTTAAAAAAAAAACAATTAAAAGAGCAAAATATGCTAAAAGTAGAATAATATAAAACATTAATATTTTTTATATAAATATTTATGTACATATCTGCAATATTTTTTTCCTATCTTTTTAGTTATACCTAATATAGATGATAAAGTTAAAGTTATTTGATATCTCGTATGACCTAATAGAAAATATGAAATTTTATTAATTTTCATTTTTTAAATTAAGTATTTATGCACATAGAAGTATATTTTTTCACCAAATATTCCAATATATGAAAAATAAGGTAATAGAAATAATAGTAAAAGAGTAATATATGTTCTCATAATTACATTAGAAACCTTTAACAAAGATTAAATAAAAATTTTGTTTTTATTACTGTTAGATATATAATAAATATGTTATTTTTTTTTTTCCTTTTTCCTAGTATATCCATTCCTTTTTTCTTTTTATTAACAATTTAATGGAAATATATTCATGATTATGTATCTCAAGTATTATTTTTTATATATAAAATATATTACTTGATTAATTGAATAAGCTTTGTCTATTGTTTTACTCAATATATCTATATATTCAATTATATTAACTCTTTTTATTTTTTATTTTTTTTTTAATTTTAATAAAATTTTATTTATTTTATTACTAAACCTGCTTTATTTTTGACCTGAGCAAATCTTGTGTTATCGCTATGAACAATTCGAGATAAAAAATTAGCTGATGGTGATGAAGCTATAAAAAAGAAAAAAAAAAATTATTTCAGTTTAATAACTTATATATTAAGCATATTTTTAAAAAAAAGAAAAAATTGATGGAAAATTGATGAACCAAAAAAATAGGTAAAACTTTTGAATTCATCATCTAAGTAGACATCTTGCTTTTGAATAATGCTTTCAACAATTTTTGTTTTTTTAAAAATAACAAATAATAAAAAAATAAAAATTGAATATTTCTTCATGTTTTTTAGTTGAATTTTACAAATAAACAAAAATACTTTTATTTTTTTTTTTTTTTGATTTAAAAAAAATAGCCTCAGTTAAACAAAGAAAAAAAAAGATAAATAGAAATATTAAAAAGATATATCAAATATATATATATATATACAGAGAGAGAGAGAGAAATATATATATACTATTGATACTCAAAATAATTTTCTATTATATTTTTTTCTTTTTATTTAAAGTTTGATTTTTCTTAGTTTAATTTATTTTTTATATATTTTTGACTTTAACCTTTATATACGTAAAATAAGAAGCATAATTATTATTGTACTGTATGTACATTATTTTATTTTTTTTATAGATTAAAAAAGGTTGTATAATTTAATATCATATGTTTTATAAAAAAAAAAAAATAGATAAATAGATAAATAAATAAAAATACAAAAAATATTTTGTTAATAACAAATTTTTTTTTAATAATATAGATAAAAAATTAATCTAAATAAATTATTAAAATTGTAATAATACATATACTAAATTTTATAGAATATCTTTAAATTTCTTTTCTTTCTTCAAACATATTAATGTGATTATTTTTTTTTTTTTTTTTTGTTCATAAGAGTATATATATCCTTTATATTTAAAAAATTGCTCTCATTACATTAGTACAAATTTTTCTTTTATTTTTCAGTAAAAAATTACACATTATCTTTATTTATTATATTTTTAATGTTTTCTAGTTTTAAAGTAAGTTTGTATGTAGAAGTGTTACTTAGTGTATTTTTCCTTCTCTGCTCATCACACAATTCACTTAAATCTTTTATATCATTAATAAAATGATCAAAAAACTTTTGTAAGTCTACATTATTAATTTCAATAGAATTTTCTACAGATAGTTTTCCTTTTTCTATATGCAATGGAGCACCATATCTATCTTGATAAATTTCACATAAGTTGTCATTGCAACTCAAAATAATAGAATTAGAATCAATCATAAAATTTAAAATAAATCTTAATTCTTTAAATATATTTCTTTTTTCACATTCTTCTGTTACATCTAAGCAAAGATTAATTGTTTTAGGTGACATATATAATGGATATGCATAATGGTTCGATTCTACATGCTGACAAAAATATAATAAAAATAGTAAGTAAATACAACCAGCTTGAAAATCAATAATATTATTTTTATACTTTTCAAGGTATTTATTATTTTCTTCAAAACTTTTTTTGAAAATATCTTTCCAAGCACACCACAATACTTGCCAAACACAAAAATTATTTTCATATTTTGATTTACATAATATTAAAGAAAATTTTGTTTCTTTAAAGATTAAGCTAAATATATATAAGTCTTTATATTCTTTGTTTTTTATTTTATACTTTTTATTCATCCATATGTATAGTATATTTTCTATATCTTCTACACTATATTTATATCTACCTGGTAATGAAACAGGAACATAATGTCCATTGCATATATCACCAACTCTTTGAACATACTTCTCTTCATCTATTATGTCAATAGTATACATTGTTATATGTACTTTTTTTTCTATATAATTACAAATTAATTGAAAAAAGATATATATATATATATATATATATATATTTTTTTTTATAACTCAATTTCTCAATCTTACTTTTTGTCAACACTGATAATATTTCAGTTATTTTAAAATATTTTTTATTAAATATTTTTCCTTATTACATTTTAATATTTTTAATTTGATGAATTATAGAGTTTCTGTTGTTTATTAACTGTTACGACTTCATATGTTTCTTTCTATTTTATTCCATATTATTTTTTGTTTTCACATATAACTATATATATTATTTTCTTTGTTATTTTATTATTGTTTTTTTTTTTTTCTATATTTAAAATATGATAAAGCTTTATTTAACAATTTATTGAATAAGGCTAATCATATTTTTCCAGGAATTCAGTGTATAAAATAAAATAATAAAAAAAAAAAAGTTATAAATGTAAAATATCAATAATATCTTGATATACCTTTTTAAATTTTTATAAATACATTTTTTTTTTCTTTTTCATTGTGTTAAAAAAAAAACTGCTAATAATCTTGATTAAGTATTATCTAATATGAAATATTTTGAATGAATCATATTTTAAAAAAAATATTTTCAAATTTAATAATGAAAATAAAAAAAAGTAATTAAAAAATGAATAAATATATTTTCAAGTCATAGAAGAAAAAAAAAAAATAAAAAAATTAAAATATGCTTATATATATATATATATACAAAATAACATAGCAACATAATGTATTCATAATATATTTTTAATTTTCAATATTCATTTATAATATAAAAAAGATAATTAGATAAACATTTAACATATTAATCCGTTACTTTTATTTTTCAGTTTTAAAAATGAAATAACTAATCATTTGTTAATATTAACACCTTTAAGTTGTGCCATTTTGATTAATATTTTTGCTGTTATTAATATTATAATTTCTTAATTTATAAATCCTTATTGTGCCAATATATTTTTTTTTCTGAATTTGTTATTATAAATAATATACTTTTGGCTTTCTATGTAAGCATAACATTCTATATAAGAACAAAAAAAAAAAAAAAAATAAAATAAAAAAAAATAATTATAAAAAATAAAAATAAAAAAAATAATTTTTTTAAATTAAATATTAATTATATAAAATTAACTTAATAATGGACAACGAAATTATTGGTTTAGAACAAATTTTTCCTGATACTTATACTCAAAATATCACATTAATATCCATGTATTGTTTTGAATTAAAGAAAGATGTAGCATATGAAGCTTTAAATATTATGAAAAATTTTATTAATAGCCAATTATATGATCATTATAATCATTTGAAAAGATGTAAAAAAACAAATGATACTGTACAAATTTTAATAGGATTTTGTAAGAAAATACCAAATGAATTATGTAATGAGTTAACAAATATAAACAAAGGAGAAATTAAAATTAAAGAAATAAAAGTTTCTAAATATCCACCTATGACAAGAAAACAATATTCCGAATGGTCTAAGTTTTGGCCAATTTATTATCGTAAGCCTTCGTATGATTTATCTACTTTAACAAAAGAACAAACAAAGAAATACATAAATTTTTTAAAAATTTCCATTAATGTCGGAAAAAGTTTTGGTACATGTCAAAGTGGATGTGTCTTAACATACGATGATAAAATAATAGCTTGTTCAGGTGATAATATAAAAAACCATCCTTTACAACATTCAGTTATGTTAGCCATTGAAGAAGCTTCATATAAATTACGGCATTTATCACAAATTAAAAAAATGAGAAATATCAAAAGTTGTGAACATAACAATAAAATTAACAAATGCTTAAGTGAGTCATGTATGCAATCTTTAACACATAAAAACAATGAACTGAAAGATTGCAAAGAACAAAATAATGACAACGATACTGCAAACAAATCCACAATAATTGAAAAAGGAAATTTTAATGAAACAATATTAAAAGATGATAATGAAGATTTAAATATATATAAACCAATAAAAACAGATCAATATCTCTGTACTAATTATTGTGCTTATTTAAGTCATGAACCATGTTTTATGTGCGCTATGGCGATGGTACATTCAAGAATTAAATGTGTGGTATTTGATGAAGTGAATAAAGAGAATGGTGCTTTATTTAGTAAAGAAAAACTGCATTGCTTAAAAAATATTAATCATCATTTTAAGGTGTATAAAACTATAAGAAGAAATACATAAGTTCCTCGTTTATATTTTATTATTATGTTTTATCTTTTATTGTTAATTTTATATTTTTTATTTCATATTAATTTAAATCTTGCTATTTTTTTTTAAATTTTTTTTTTTTTTTAGATTAATTCATTATTAAATTTAAATATATTTTTAATAGTTAATTTTTTTTTATTTTATTATCTTCTATTTTACCTTGTATTGCAATTTTTTTTGTCAATATATATCTAATATTTTTAAAAAAGTTTTATTAAAACTTAAATTTTTTTATAATAGAATATGAAATTCATACTTACACTTTTAATTTTTTATTTTTTTTGTTTGTTTGTATTTTTTTTAATTTAATGTTATACTGTTTCAATTGATAATTTTCAAGTACATCTCTTATTTATTTAGATTCATTAAATATATTTATTTTATTTTTCTTCTCTCATCCTTTTTTTTTTAAATTGATAATATACTTTTATTTACATTAATTGTTGAGAATTTTTATTTTCCTTTATAATTTTTCTTAAGAATTTTTTTTATATCATATTCTTATATTTCTTTTATTTTAATTATATTTATGTCTCATCACTTTTTATTATTTCTTTTTTAATATTTTTCAGTTTGTAAATTTAAAAAGAAGAATGTATAAATAAATACATTATTTTTCAATAAATATCACATTAAATTCTTGTTTTTTCTCAAAAAAAAAAAAAAAAAATAATACCAAAAAATATATTTAAAATGAATACAAATTTTTAACTATAAAATAAAATTAGTATTTTCATTTTCAAGTGAATATTTACATCATACTTTAAGTAATAATAAAATATATACGTAAATTTACATTATATATATATTATATATGCATACATACATATGCATTTTCTTTTTGTATAAAAAAAATAGATAAAAAAAAGAATAATTAATTAGAAATATGTAATATTATAAATAATAAAATGAGATATAGACTTTTCCCTCCTTTAACTTTTTTAAGTTATTTGAGAAGACTCCATATATACTATTCTCCAATAAGAAACGAAAAAACAGATGTTGCAAGGTTAGCATTTTTAATATGTTAAAAAAGAAAAGCTATATTCTTATTATATAACAATTTTTTATTAATAAAAATATATATATATATATATATGATTACTTAAGGAACTATTTCATATAATTTTAAGGGATCATATACATAATATTTCTAAGTTAATTTTTTAATATAATTTTATTTTATAGAAGGTTAATTATTTTTGCTTCGTCGCAAAAAATAAAACAAAAGTATCCCTTATTAACTGTAACATGGGAACTATTAGCGTATGTTTTTTATATATTTCCATTAAAAAATTTCAATAATAACCTTTTTTTTATATATTTTTTTCATTATATAAAGATATGAAAACCCCCCTATGCTAGAGGTTGAGTATTTAAATGGAGAAAAAGAAAAGTTAGTTTAATAAGTAAAATTTTTAACCTATATAATCAACTCATTTTATTTCTGTTTCCTTTTTGCTTAAAGAATAAATATAGAATATTTTAGCGATAGACAAAAAAGAGAAATATTGGACAAATGGAAATATACAGGTAAAAAATTTAGTCCTTTAAATAAAAATATATATAAATATATTTTTTTTTTTTTTTTTTATTAGAATTATTAGTACGTTTCATTAATAATTAATATGCAATTCTTTTTTTTTTTTTAGCATCATTGGATCCTTTTCCTGAAGTCTTAGCACCTACTATAAAAAAACCAAATAAAGATTTCTAGAAATTTTTTTATTTTCTCATAAAATCGTGGATAACTATCACTTAATTTATTTTTATATTTTTATTAACTATATAAATAACTTATATTTTTAGTGTTAATTTTATTATGGAAAGAGTTTTTATTTTTAAGGTTGAAAATTTTTTAAAAATTCGTTATTGAATAGTCCGTAAGATTATTAAAGCAGTATATATTAACTTTAAATCTTTCACATTTTTTTTTTTTTTAATGTTATATAAAATAAATAAAAAATTATAAGAATAAAAAAATGAAAAAATAAAATAAAAACACATTTTTTATAATTAATATGTTGTTTTTACTTTTTTACGGTTAATTACAATAAAAAAAATAACAATACGATCCATGTACTTAGAAATGTCCTATTTTTATATTTTAAAAAATACAAATATATTTCACTTCTCACAATGGAAAATTTTTTTTTTTTAGGATAAAATTATATAGAAAATAAAAGATTATTGTAATGAAGAATTTGTGAAACTCTATAATAAAGGAAAATTAATACTCTTAAAGCTTATTTTACTTTTTTTAACCATTGTTTTTGTTACAGCAAAAAGCTAAATACACATGTGTGTGAAACATTGAATTTTTTTATTTTTCTTTCTTTGAAAAAATATAGAAAAGTTATTTTTTCTTTTTATAAATTTTATAAGGTTATTCCTTAAATTATTTTATAAATAATTTAAAAGTTAAATAACTCATAATTCTTTTTTTTTTTTTTTCTAACATCCTATAACTTTTTTTAAATTGTTGTAAAAATGTGTAAAAATAAAATTGCTTCTTACAAGTTTTTTTTTTCTTTTACATTTCTTGCCATTTTTTTTAAAAATATAAATTAATAATTATACAATTTTAATATTTTCTAATAATATTAGTATATAAAAATGAAACATTAAGAAAAAGTTTCAATGAAATTATATATATATGTGTGGTTTTAATTTTTTTAATATTATACAATATCTAAAAAAAAAAATTTTTATAATAAATAAGTAAAATATGTCTTAGAATATTTATTCCTTTTACGACATTATTTTTTTTCTTTTTTTTCTTGATTTTAGAAGAAAAAAAAGAAAAAAATGAATGATGGTTGTAATTGGAGAACAATTTTTTATCTAGCAACGAAAAAAAAAATTGAAAAATGTTTCAATAAAAAAAAGAATTTTTACTATTTCTATTAAACAAATATAAATTATGTTTATAAAATTTTTTTTTGTAATTATTTACACATAATATTATAATATTTATAACTGTAGAAAAAAAAAAAAAAAGACTTATTCTTTATAAAAATAAGTAAATATTCAATTTTAATTATAGATAAACGGATCCTAAAAAAAATGAATATTAATTATTATGTTTATTTATTAGTTGGTAAATTAATAATATAAAAAATTACAAAAATCCTTATATATACAATATGTAATTGCTTATTTTTAGCTGAACTGTTTTTTTTAAATAAATATGATACAAGGAAATTGAAAAAAACAAAATCATCTTATAGTAATTTAAAAGAATTATATTATTTAATATTCTAAATATATGTATAAAAAATAAAAATTTAACATTTTATTTATTTTCTTTTACTTTATCTATTTTTTTTTTTTATAATAAAATTTAATTAATATATATGTATGAGAGGAGCTCATAATGAAACAAAAAATATTTCTATGGTTAGTTTTTGTGTTATTCAGTTATTTTTTTTTTTTTTTTTTTTATAATTTCATATATATTATTTTTGATTTCACTATTAATTTTAGGCTACAATAGACAGCAAAAGTGAAAATGTAGATTGTTACTGCTCCATATATGTAAATTAAAATTTAAAAAAAAAATTAAAAAAAATTACTTTTTTATATGTTAATTTAAAATACTTTTTTCTAGAATTGTTGCTTAAATATGTTTAGTTGCACTGCTTTATTATTTTTTTTAACTATAAGTTTAGTTATGTCAGTTTTAATAATTGCTATAATAATACAAAGGGCTACTTATTTTCCAGTCAAGTAATTCAAAAAAAAAAAATTTACCAATATATCTTCTTTTTATGTAATTTTTCACATATATATATATATATATATATATATATATAAACTTTATAATAAAAATTTATTATGTGTGTAAAGTTTACATAAATTTTTTTTTTTACTTTTATTATTTAGCTGTAAAAAGGAGAAAACATATAGAGAAGCTTGAAAAAATAAAAAAATTATGTGTATAAATTACTATTTATTTTTGGGATCAATTTTTTATAAGAAAAAAAAAATTAGCTTTTTTTTTTTAAATATTGTGTCTTATCTGAATTATTAATTTTTTTTTTTTTTTTGCATTTCTAAATAAATGCATAAATATTACTTTTTTTTTAGATAAAATTTAATAATTTTTTAATTTTAATAGATCATTTTTTTAATTTATTCATCTTCTTTTTAAAAAATTTTTTTTTTTTTTATATTTAAAAAAAAAAAATATATTTATTTTACACAATAAAAAAGTATTTTCATGAAACTTAAGAAAAAATTTTTATAAAGCAACCTATAATTTTTTATTTAAAATTTTTTCATATTTTAAGATTTTTCTGCTTCTCAAAAATATTGAAAAATTAATATATTTTAAAATAGAATCAACAAAAATAATTTCACTTAAAAATTATAAAAATTGAAAAATTGTTGATTTTTTATTTCAAATTGTTATAAAGATAAATGAATACCTACAAATTTTACTAATCAACAGAAAGTAATATGTAGATAAAAATTAATTATATAAATACAAATAGATTTAAAAAAAAAAATGAATAATTAATTTTTTCTATATAAAAAAAAAACAATTAATCTACTATGTTTCAGTAATATTAAAAAGAAAGAAATTTCTCATTCTTTTTTCCCTTTAAATAATATAAACTATTAAAAAAATTTTAATATTTCGTGAATTTAAAACATATTTTATCTTACATTTGATTCATTTTAATGTATTTTTATTATTTCTTTTAATAATACAGAATAAAATTTAACAAATTTATATATTTATGTTTTTTCTTAAAATATTTTGATAATGCCTCTTTAAGAAAAAAAAAAAATTATAAAATAAATAAGAACGGGCATAAAAACTGTTCAAAATTTAAAAAAAATAAAATTAATACAAAAAAAAAATAAATGAAAAAAAAAAATGTAAAAAGAAAAAACATATATACATAAAAATAAATATATATAAAAATGAGTGAAGACCATTTGAAAAAAAATTATCAGTTTTAAAATAAATGTATAAAAATTGTATCTTAACATAAAAACTTCAAGAAAAATTGATGAATAACATTAAAAAAAAAAAATAATAAATTAAAATTATTAGATTAAAAAAAAATGACTTTGCAAGTAATGGTTAAGCATTTCATAGTGGTGTCAATAATTCAATAATGATTATTTGTTGATTATTGTTTTCTATTTAATTTTTTAGTTTTTCACTTTTTTTTTTTACTTCTTTTTTTAAAATGTCACACAAATCAGAACAAGAATGTAACAATGATACATACAAAAATGAAAAAAAAACAAAAAAAAAAAAAAAAAAAAAGCACAGTTATTCTTTAATAAATGAAGTAAATTATCTACAAGAAGACTACTTGACTTCAACTTCCAATATTAATACAAATTCAAGAAGTAAAAAAAAGATATATATAGAAGACAAAAATGAATTAACTGGTATTCAACAAGATTATATCAATTGTGTAAATAAAAATGAAGAAGAATTCTTCAGTCATTTGACATCTTCAAATAATAATAAAATTATGAAAAGAGAACAAAAAAAAAAAAAAAATAAAATAAATAACAATAATACAAATGAATCCATACAAAATTATAATAATGCTACAGAGTTAAAAGAAATAATTTATCCTAGTGGAAACCTTGATGGAAAAAAAGAGGACATAATAAGCAATTATTTGTATTCTGAGCAAAAAAACAAAAATATAGTTTCTAATAGTTATTGTACAGAAGATGAAAATATATTGAATAGTAATTTAGATGAAAATATTAACAACAGTCCTATAGAAAATGAACATATTAATGAAAATTCTATTCAGAATGATATTAATTTAAATAATGAATCAAATATTTTTAAGAAAATTTTTAATAGAATAAAAAGAACTGTTATTGAAAGAAAGGGAAATCCTATAACTAACGAAAATGTTGTAGAAAATGATGTATGCGAATTAAATATTATAGATACTAATAGGAATGAAGAGAATAATATTGATAATGAGCAAAATAGCATAGATGAAGACATTTATATAGTAAATAACCAAGTTGATAATATAAGAGAAAATATAAATGAACATAATGAGAGAACAAATGAAATGATAAACTTAAACGAACTAAATCCTAATGATGTTATAGATAATATAGTATTAGAAAACCAAGAAAACGAAACAAGAAATAGAATTTTAAATTATAGTAATCATGAAAATGATGTAAACAATAATGTTGATGATAATAATTATAGATATAGAAACATTACTAATAATATTATTTCATACTGTAAAAATTATATGAGAGATATAAAAGAAAAAATAAAAAAATATTGGTTAGAACGTGTTCAAGAAGCAAATACACAACTTAATACACCTCATCAAAGTTCAAATAGACCTAGTATAAATCCAAACGAAGATGAAAATGATGATCCAAGTTGCCTTCAAATTCTTTTTTTTTTAGGTTTGATTTGTAAATTTCCAATATTATGGATACTAGGATCTATTGTTTTTTGTGTAACACCTAATGAACATAAGAGAACAAAGAAGTGGAGTTTAATAAATTCTATTTTCGCTTTTATGAGTATTATTTATTTTATAGCTACGTCTAAATTTAAAGGAACTAAACCCGTTTTTTCTGTTGTCATGAATAATAATGCTGAAAAAAAAAATATTTTTAAAAAGGGAATTGTTAAATATAATAATAATGTTATTAAAAATATTATAATTTTGGATGAATTTTCTCCAACATTTTGGTTAAGTATGAACTCAAAAGATGTTTATGAAACTAGCCAAACTTCTTTTTTAAATTGGAATTTTGTGTCATCCCAAAAACCAAATTCAAATATATTGCTGTAAAAATATAAATAAATAAATAAATAAATAAAATCATGTTTAATAGACTTTTAATATATATATTTATATTTACATTTCGATCTTTTTCTTTTTTTTATAGAAGTAGCAATATTTACAAATTATTAAATCGTGTGCAAGTTACTATTTTTTTTGGAAAGGGAAATAAATATCCAACTGAGGAAATTGAAAAAATAAAGTATTTTTTAAAAGATTTAAAAGAAAGCATGGATCCGATATTATACGAAAAAATTACAATGACTGATAAAGAGTAATTTTTTTTTTTTTTTTTTTTTTTATCATTTCACAATAATTTATTTTATATTTTTTTTTATAAACTTTTTATATATTACATATATATTATTTTTATTTCAGTATTCCTGAAAATTTTTTTGGTGGTGGTCTAAGATGCGAAAAAGTAGACAAGCATTTAAATGAAAAAAATGATGAAAAAGGAAAAGAAAAATGGTACCTATTTTGGAAAGGAAATGATGAACTAAATAATATGTTGAACGATTTCACTTTTAATTCTTTTATTCCTGTAGGAGAAGTTTTTTTTTTTAAAAGTGAATACCATTGTAGGGTAGCATTCATATATCCAAAAAATATGAATATTGACCAAATAAATGTTCCATATAATTTTGTTGAAATTAAAAGGATTATAATAAAATCTTTTTAAAAGTATCAAATAATTTTACTCGCACACTAAAATGTTTAATCATATGCACAGATATATTCGCTTATAAAAATTTCGTGAATATATATTAATTTCTATTTTACCATATAATTTTTTGTTTTATCTCAATTATGTTTTTTTTTTTTTTTTTATTTTAATAATTTTTTAATATTTTTTTTTTGAAAAAATATATTTGTGATTCAAATTTACTCTTAATGTTAAAATATTTTCATTTTACGTAAATGTTTTCTCATTACGAACATATTTTTTTTTCTTCTTGTTTTTTTTTTGTAAAATTTATTAAAATATTATTTTTTAAATCATTATTATTAATATTTTTAGTTTTTAAAACAAAAAAAAAAAAAAGGAAAATGAATTTCTAAATAAAAATCTAAGTATTTATTCCGAAATTGTAAGAAACATCTGGTATATGTAATTATGCTTAATTTATTTGAAAGTTTATTTTCTCTTCTTTTTTTTTATTTTTAAATTTTTTAATAAAATAATCGATTGTACGATCAAGTTTTAAAATAAAATGATGAATTTCTTCTCTTTCAATTCCAATTACACATGAAAAAGCAATATATGAAAAAGGATAAGAATCACAACTAGAACCGAAATTATGAAATGTATGATTTCCTATGACAATCGTATTTATTTCATTTAATTTTTCATAAGTGTTTTTATTTGTATTTATTTTGAGATTTTCTGTATTGCTACTGAAACTCATTTCATGATTTATTATTATTTCATTAGATTTTAATTCATCATTATCTATTTTATTTAGATCTTTTAGAACTTGTTTATTTAATTTTACATTATTAACAATAATTTCTCTTTTATGTTGATCTTCTTTCATTTCAAGTTGATGCTTTTCATTTATTTTTTCCAATACATTGTTCTTAATTAATAAGGGAGAGCAAATTACTCTATGTCCTGTAACATTTCTATAAAAGAGCATTGAACCAAG
Source organism: Plasmodium relictum (assembly GCF_900005765.1). Classification (NCBI taxonomy): domain Eukaryota; phylum Apicomplexa; class Aconoidasida; order Haemosporida; family Plasmodiidae; genus Plasmodium; species Plasmodium relictum. Next base: position 157,909 of record NC_041691.1, read on the forward strand.
TAGGTTAATAAGTTTAGGGTTATCCATGCCGCAATATTCATATAAGGGATTTAGATTAATAGCCATTGATATTTTATTTTTACTAGTTTTGATGAGTTGTAAATTATATTTAGAACACATTAAAGTAATTTGTTCTTTTAACCAATTGAAATTTTCTAATCTTTGTTCTCTCAATTTCATTATTTTATTTTTTCCTAATTCTAATAATGTAATAAATAAATCTAGATAAGCATTTACTGGAGTTCTGCCAGGATATGTTTTTTTTAAGGCTTTCATATTTTTTTTATCTGAACTGAATATAATACCACCATTAACTGGGACAAGAAAATTTTTATCACAACTCTGAATAACAAAATCAACTCTTCCCTTCATATCAAAGCATTTTTGTATTTCTTTGCATATAAAAATGCATTGCAAACCAAAAGCATTATTAATTAAGTGGGGCATATCATATTTTTTACAAAGATGAGAAATTTTTACTATATCATCTGAATTTCTTGGTGCATAACTAGAAGTCACTGATATAACACAACATATTTTTTCCTTATATTCTTCAATTAATTTTTCTATTTTATCTAAGTCAGTAAATAATTCATCATTTTTATATATCATATCCACAACAAAATATTTTAAATCACAAAAGTCAATACATTTGTAGCATGTTTTATGATCAATTCTTGAAATAATTACATATTCACTATTTTTTCTTAATTTTTTTAAATATAGCAAGCATGTACTAATGCACATACCAGTTGCATATGGTAATATATAAACATCTTCGCAACTTCTTATCCCAAAGTTTTTAATTAAATCTTTTACAAAGCTAGTAGTAACTTTTGCCAGTATACTATTTCCTACGCTTTTTGGTTGAACATCATCTAAATTACCTGATCTTTAAAATGAAAAAAAATTAAAAATTTTTTTTTCTATTAATTTAATAGGAAACATAAAATGAACTTATGTATTTGTTGCATATTTTTTAAAAAAAATATTTAATATGTATTATAAACAAATATTCAATCTTTATCTTATTGTTATTTATCTTTTTTTTCTTTTATAACCTTCCTATACCATGGCCAAATCCCATATACTTACTTCTTACTATTCCACTATAAATACGATTTTCTCTTTCCCCAATTTTTATATTTTTTTCACTATTGCATCTAAAAAAATATTTATTCAATTAATTTTTCATGAACTTATATGAATATATAATAATATATTTTTTTTTTTATTCTACAAGTTTTGAGAAGATATTTGATATAAAATGTTCATAATTGTAATTTCATTTAGACCCTCATTTGGAACCCGCCCTGAATTTAATATACTTCAAAAAAAAAAAAAAAAAATATCTAGATAAACATATTTTCTTTTCTTTTCTTTTTTTTTATTTTCGTACTTCCATATTGTTTTGTCTTTTTGATTTAATGTCTATTATAAAGAAAAATGATAAATTTTGTAAATTTTTAGAATAATATGTATATAAAGGATTATATATACATAAAAATTGGATGTTAAGAAACAAAAAATGTATTATCATAACTTTCAATATATATTTATATTTACTTGCTTAGATATTAGAGAATATTTTTTATTACTAGCTACTCCTTTTTCGTTTGCTCTATTAAAATTATTCTTGTTTGAACTACACATTATGCTCTTTTAAAACAAAAAATAAAAAAAATTTATATAACTCTGTAAAATTTATGTGTTAGTACATTATTATTAAAAAGTATTGAAAAAAGAAATTCGTTATTTCAAAAATTTTAATTTAAATTATTTTTTTTTAATTAATATTATTTCATATAATTTCTTTCTTTTTTTCTTTTTTTTATAAGAAAAAAAAAGTTCTTTTGTATTATTTCTTTTACTTTTTTTCTTTTTTTATCTACACATGATATACCTTTTTGTTTTTGTTTATAAAAAAAAAAAAAAAATATAAATTAAGGTTTTAGTTTTTATTATATTTTTCTCTAAAATTAAAAAACAGTTCTTTTAAAAAAATTATATTTGTGTTACTTTTTTATTTATTTAGCCATATTTTTATTTTTTTAATAATTTTTCAAAAAAAAAAATCAGATATAATAATTTTTAAAACTTATAAAAATTTATATATGCATATATACCTTTTTATGGCATCTTTTTATATATTTTCCATGATATATATATTATAGTAATTTATAAAAATATTCAATATAAATTTCCATTATGATTAAAAAAAAAGAAAAAGAATTAACTAGTAAATGTATCTATAGTAAGAGTAATTCTGCTACAACTAAATATACATATAAACAAACAAGGTAATTGGTTTTTTTGTTCTTTGTACAAAAATTACTATAATTAAAGAATGAAAAATAAAAAGGATACATAAATTATATATGCTTATATACTGCAATTAAAAAAATAAGAAATAAAAAAAAAAAAACAGAATAAAAAATTATTAAAAAAAATTAAAACATAAAATAAACAAAACAAAAAATAAAATAAAATAAAAGGACAATTAATAATATGTAATGCATTTTAATATGAACAATATTTTTAATGAATATATATAATTTTCTATTCTAAAAGTAACATTTATAAAAATAATGAAAAGACACAAAAAAATTAATGGCATATTAAAAAAATAAAAATCAATTATGAACAAAAAAACAGAAAATAAAAAATCATATAAAATATTAAAAAAAAAAGTCTTATATCACTTGATATGTGCAATATTTCATATTTGTATATTTTATTAAGTTTTCTTTAAAATATAATATTATCTTCACTTTAATTTTAGCTAATTTTTTTAATATAGTTGTTTACCTTTATACAATCTGTATTTATTTATGCTTTTTATTTAATTTTTTTTTTTTTTTTTTTGTTTTGTTTATATTATATATTTTTAATAGAATTACAATTTTTACTTAGAATATTATTATTATAAACAATATTATTATTACATGAAGTATTAATATTAGTACTATTAAAAAAATAATAAAATAATTCATGCTCAGCTATCAGTTTTTGACATGTTGGTTCAGATAAAAACTTCAAAGATTTGAAAATACAAGATGAATATTGATTTAACTGAGAAATAAAAAAGCAAGCATTTCTTTCATCATTTCCGTCACCAACTGAGTATATGAAACAAATAAATGATGTATTGTATAAATATGGTGATAAAACTTCATTAATTATTTGATGAAATATAATTTTTTTCCAGTCCTTTGGGTCTATTAGTGAATTAATTAACCTATCTCTTGCTGATATTATCCTTATATTATTTTGAGTTATAAATGTCCAAACTTCTGGAATGAATTTCTTCGCAGAATTAATTAACCACTCTAAGCTTGCATTTGTTACAATAACTAATTTTCCTTGTGTTAAACATAAATTTAATGTATTAATTACAACATTACTTAATTTATTAAACAGCTGTTTTAGATAAACAGGAATAATATCATATAAAGTTAATTTCATTTTTATAGTTATCCAGCTAGTTGGTAATATAGTATCATCATAATCAAAAACTATCAATTTTTTATATATAAATGGTTGGATATATCCATTTCCTTTAAAAATGAAGTTATTATTTTTTATTAAATTCTCCTTAGTGCAATTTAATTTTGAGTTTAACTTATAATTTTCATTTTGTAACTTTCTTGTACCTGTTATATTCACGTCCTTCAAGTAAGCATTATAATTAATTGCATTTCCATTCGGATACAAATTTCTAATTTTTTCCATTAGAATATTTCTTTTTAAATATATTCAAAATTTTAAATAATTTTAGCTAATTATATATATATATACATATATATTTGTGTTTTTAATTTTATACTATCCTTACATATATATAATGAATATAAAAAAAATTATATTGATACAAATTCTCCAAATCTACTTTTATGAAATTTTTACTTTAGAAAAAAATATAAATATGTAAAACTGTATATAAATATATGTATAATAATAAAAATTATAACTTATTCTATTTTATTATTATTTTCTCTATATTATTTTTCTTAACTTTTTTCCTTATTTTCCTGTCTAATATTGTTTTATTTTGCTTTAATCTATTCTACTTTTTTTTCATTATAATAATTTTAAATACATTAAAATCACCTACATTACAAACTCAATACAAAAAGAATAAATAGTATAATCAAAGGTAAATATATGAATAAATATAATTTATTTTTTTTTCTTTTTAGATGTGCTGTATATAAACTATTTTTTAAATATATATTTTGTTTCAGTGATTCATTAAAAATAAAAAATATAAATTACTTTTAATACTTAAAAAAAAAATTAGTTTGAAAATTTAACAATAATATAAAATCTAAAACAAAAAATCAAAAAAAAAAGAAAAGAAAAGAAAATGTCAAAAGAAAAAAATAAAATAACAAAAAAAAAAAGGAAAAAGAAAAAAAAAGGAAAATTTAAAATAACAAAAAAAAAAAATGAAAAGAAAAAAAAAGAGAATTTAAAGTAAAATTATTTAAAAAATTGAAAATGCGTTAAAATTTAATAGGCAGGCTATGTAGAATATACAAAAATAGAATTAAAATATGTAAGCGAAAAGTTAACAATGGAAAACATATAGTAAAATGGAGAAAGGGAGGAGTAAAATAAAAGAAAAAAAGAAAAATGATATACGTCAATTTTTTTTTTTTTTATTTAAATTAAATATTTAAAAATGTACAACTTTAAAAATTTTATTATTTATGCAAACGTATTACATGTTAAAGAGTTGAAAAAAAAAAAAAAAAAATAGAATTTGACAAAAATGAATGTAAATATTATTTATAAATATGTATCATGTAATTTATTTTTTTTTTTCTCTCATGTATAATTTATAAGCAACTGATAATAATGCTATATAAAAAGCATAAAAAACAAAACAAAAAACTAAAAACAAAAAACAAAAAACAAAAAGCAAAAAACAAAAAAAAAAAAAAATAGCTGTTGACTATGCAGGTATACAATTTTTTTTTTTTTTTAAAGGTATTAGCAATATTAATTTAATGTATTTAAAATAATAAAAAATTATATTTGTGTTTTTTTCTAATCAAGAATATGATAAATACGTCTAATACATATAATTGTAAATTTAATGAGTTGAAGAATATATTTATCCATCAAGTGAATAAAAGCACATGAGAAAAAAAAATGTACTTATATACATGTCTAAGTGAATACTTTACATATTACCACAAAAGTGTTTTTTTAAAAATGCATAAATTAAATACTGACTTATTAGAATTTAATAAAGAAAAATTTTTATTATATTATTCTCAAAAAAATGTTAAATTTTTCTTTTTTTTTTTTTTTTTGAATATTTTAATTATTAAATATACTATAAAAAAGCGTATTATATATGTATATCAAAGTAAAAAAAAAAATGACAAAAAATAGTGCACACACTCTTTTTTTTCATAATTTTTAATTAACTATACTTGTAATGTTTTCTCTAATAATGAATTTTAATTTTTTTTTTTTTTTAGCATATGTGATAGTTAAATAATTTAGTGTTTGTAGTTTCTATAATAAAGAAAAATATATTGTATATCTTTACCTTACTGTTTAGCCTTTTTTCTTTTAATTTTATAATATTTTTTACTCCTGATAAAATGTATTAAAAAAAGAGAAATAAATAATTATAAACATATAATTATTCATATGTTTCATTAAAATTTAGTACTAGTTTTGCATAACATTATTAACTTCATTTATCCCATAAAGTTTACTAAAACTTCGAAAAACACACAAAAAAATTGTTTTATCTTTCCTATGTTTAAGTATTAGCAAAAATTTTATACTATGCATTTTTTCTTTTATATAAATTACTATTTAAGTTTAAAAATATATATGTTTTTTAAAATATGTAATTTAAGATGAATATAAACTTGTTATGAAAGTACTTATTTATGCAATGTAGATAAATGGGAATAAAGGCATACTATAATTGCAAGCAAAAAAAAAAATTTTGAAGTATTCAAAATGAAATAAAAAAATATATTAGAATAAAACATAAACAATAAATTATTAAAATAATCTTCTTACAACAAAATTTAATGTATTTTACTAATTCTAAATTTCGGGAGACATACACAATTTCCTAGATAAATAAAAACATGTTTTTGTTCTCTTTTAAATGATTATGTTTTGAATTTATCATTTTTATATAGGTAGAAAAGAGAAAAAAAAACTGTATTTTAAATTTTAAACTGAAGAAACTGATTATGTGATTTTATTTATTTTTGTTCATAATAGTTAAAAAAAAGATACATTTAAATTAATATTAAAAATACTTTCTATTATAACTTTATTTTAATTATTTAAAATATTGGTTTAAATTAAAATAACATTATATCATAAATGTTTATCATAATTACTAAAAATAATCATTGTAAAAATATATTTATAATGAATTTTATATTATTTTTTGTTATAAAAAAAAATATTGAAAGAATAAATATTACAAGTTCGGAATTCATATATATCTAGGAGAATTGTTTGTCTGTTTTAAGTTTCACGAACATAATTTTTTTAAACTTATTTAATAAATTTTAAGAAGATAAAAATATACATATATATTTATATACTTTTAGATGCATAGATTAAAATAATTATTTAATAAAATAAAAAAAAAAAACTTATACATACTTCTGTTTTATCTTTTTTCTTTTTTGTTTACTCATATAAAGCTATCAAATTTAGTTATTTTTTTATATTATAATGACAATAAATGATTCATAAATTATGTTAAATGTTAAAAATTAAAAACAAATAAAAAATCCCTAAAATTATGTATCTTTTAAGAGAAAAAAAAAAAAAAAACATTAATAAATTATATGAAGTTTATTTATTAAATAATGTATACAATTTAAAAATAATAAATGTATGTAAGTATACATAAATATACATATAAATATAATTCTGAATTTTTTTTTTTAAATATGCTACAGTATTATTTATTTATGATTTTATTTCTTAACGTAATGACTAAAGTTATTTTTGAAAACTCAATTAAAATGAGGCAACCATATCTTAAATTAAATGAAAAATTTATAAACAAACCTTTTCAAATTTCACATTTAAGTTCCTTAAATTATAAACAACACAAAATATACACATATATAAAACGCCCATTATTACATATTAATCAAAGAAAATTAAGTTATTTAAAAAATAACAAGAACATTTATTCTAAATATTATAATAATGAACCAGTTTACAACACATACAACCCAATTTTAAATTATGATGTTTTAGATTTGATAAAAGTATATGGAAGGCTAGCTGAGCATTCTAAATATGAATCGTTAGATATAATTATAAATGTAGAAGTAGAGAAAAAAAAAAAATATAGCAATTTTTTAAAAAAAATTTTTTTTTTCTTTAAAAATCATAACCATAATGATTATAATAGAGTTTTATGGTTTAATCATTTTTCAAAATACGGCAAAATGAATTTTACAGATTTTAAAAATTCTTTATTACAATTAAAATTTAAATGGCCTAAAGATTCTATATTTCCAACATACAACATTTTTTTATTCGAAAAAGGTTTAAGTAAAAATATGGATTCTCCATTAATAAGAAAAAAAGTAGAAAATTATATTCAGCATCAAGAAATAAATGAAGAAGTTTTAAAAAGTTGCTTTTATTGCTTCTCATCAGGTGAAGAATACATAACTGCCGATGATATTTTAAACACATTTAATGAATGGAAAAAGGATGATATGAATAAAAAGCAAAATAAAAAAAAAAAATTCTTCTTCTTTTTTAAAAAGTATAACACTACTAATGATTCGATAGATTGGTTTACTTTCAAGAATAGAATAGATTTATGTACAATTAAGATGCATGAATCTAAAAAATAATTTGATTTTATTTATTTATTTTAACAAATAAGTGCATTTCACAAATATATATGTATAAAATGAAATTTACAACCATGAACTATTTTTGTCAAAATTTTTTTTTTACATTTCTTTTAATTTAGAAAGTTCTGTTAAATGTAACATTTTATGACATCATATGATTTTCAACTTCATTATTTACACATAATCTAATTATTAATTATCAGAATATAATTTATGCAATATTTTTATAACGTGTATTTGTTTTAAATAAACTTTTTTATCCATCATTTTTTAATCTTATTTATTTCATATTTTTTTTAGACAAATATTGCATATGTAAACATAAAATGTATGTAATCATTTTACCTTTTTTTTTTTTTTTAATATAATAATATGCATTTAATTTTTTTTGTTTAATTTTTAATAATTTTTTTTTCAGTAATAAAATACATAAATTAATATATATATATATATATGAGAATAATTACTAATAAAAAGAACGAATGAATAGTAAAATTCAAATATATTTTTAGTATTATTGGTATTTATCCTTTTATTTCTTTTATAATACAGGATAGATGTATATATAAATAAATCAATAGACTGTAATATAAAGTAAATCATAAATAAGATGATTATGCACTTACGTAAAGGTTAACTATATAAAACTAAAAAAAAAATAATAAAAATAACAATAAAATTAATGATTTAAAAATATATAATATATTTTTAGTTATTTACAAACCATATTAAAGAATATATGAATTTTAATTAATGGAATGGATACAATGAAAATAAGTCAGTAATATTGATAAAAAAATATAAAAATGTTGACCATTTAAAAAAAAAAAAAGTCTTTTAAATTAAAATTTTTTTATAATTTTACCGATTAAAAAAAAAAAAAATATTAAATAAAATAATTAATAAATTAGTAAATAAAAAAATAATAATATAAAAAAAAGGAAAAAAAAAAAAAAAGAATAATTAAAATAACATTAAAATAAATTAAAATGGCATCATACTGTAGTTAAAATTTATATTATTAAGTAAATTAAAGAAAATTGAATATATATATATATATATATAATAATGAAAATTACTTAAGATTGAATATAATGAAATATTTTATAAAAATTAAAAATAGCTATATTACTGACAAAGTTTTACAACAAAATCGAAAAAAAAAGAAAAAAAAAAAATTCTTGATATTTTTTAATTTTTTATTAACAAAAAGACGTATAAATGTTTCTTTTTATAATTCCATTATTAATTTTATTTCTTTTAAAAATATTGATTTTCAATTCTTTTTTTCTTATTTTTATAAGAAGGAGTATATTGAAAATTTTTTTTTGTTAACCTTAATATAGAAGATCCGAACATATATATAGATCCAAAATTTTCTAGCCAAACTGTTTTGTATAAGGAGTGTGAACTAATTTTAGAATTTATTATAATTTCTGACCATACTGAATTAGAAAAATTATAAAAAAATATATCATTTTTAGGAAGAGTGGAATTTTTACATTCTCCACCAATTATAAACATGTAATCATTAATTAAAACACAACTGTGTCTATACCTCTTTTCAGGCAAATTACCTTTTCCAATTATTTCAAAACATTTATTTGATTCTATATTATATAAATATAAGTTATTGCAAAAATTTAAATTAATTTTGTTACTACTAAAACTATAATAATTAATACCTCCAAATATATATAAATTATTTTTATAATAAACACATGAATGACCTGCCCTTTTACCTAACCACTTTATACTTTTTATTTTTATATTGTTTTTTATCAAGCAGCATATATATTTACATTTTTTATTATTTAAACAGTTAGAGCATAGCGAATCTTCTCTTTCATAATTTGAATTATCCTTTTCTTTAATTGAACTAATTTTATTAATATTTTTACTTATCTCCTTATTTTCTATATTAGTATTACTACTACCACTATTATTAATACTACTATCATTATTATTATTAATACTGGAAAAATTATTCTTATTATTATGCTCATTATTCTTATTTTCATTTATTTTGATAAAATTATTTCCATTACTAGAAATACTGTCAAATGAAAATAAAGGAAAATTATCCTTATTACTTTCTTCTATAGAACCATTATATTTTTCACCAATTAAATTTTTTTTATTGTACACAACAAAATTTTCATTTCTTTTTAAATCAAAAGAAAAGTTTCTTTTACTTATTTCAGAATTATCTTCATCATTATTATCATTAGAGAAATTCACTGTATCATCTTGATTGTTGTAATTGTGTAACTCAATCCATTTATTCTTAAAAAAATCGTAAACATATAAATCATTATAAATAATATCAACATATTCTTTATTTTTTTTAATAGTATTTCCTTTTCCTCCAAACAAATAAATCAATGAATAATATCTTTCATTGACACTGCAAATAGAAAAGAAATCTCTAGCTTTTATTATTCTTTTCTTTTTTGTTAAACAATTTTTTTTTTCATTACTTAAGAACTCATAAATTTCAGAAACTCCATTAACATATTCTTCATAATCATCATTTTCATTGTTAACAGAAAATTTATCATTATCTTTATTTACCTTCTTTTCATATTGGCAAAATATTTGATTAGAACAATTCATTTTTATTTTAGAATTATCTATAGTATTGTATATATTATTTTCCTTTCCTTCTTCTTCCTCCTCTTTTTTTCTTATCATTTTATCTTCATCAGATGAAAATTTTGAAAAGTTTTTTTTTTTTCTTTTTAACATATTTAATATATGTTTAAAATCTTTCATATTATCATTAGGAGAATCTACTACGATAGCACTGAATATAGTATTCATGTTATTTACATTAATTTTGCAAATATTCATAAATTGTGTATTACTGCTTATAATAAATATACAACTATTTAAATAAACAACATCAGTATAATTTATAAAAGAAATATTATTTAAGTACTTATAATTCTCCGTTTTATTTTCTATTTCATCTTTAATTACATTATTGGAAATGTTAATTTTGTTGCTTTTTTTTATAGATATTTCTTCATATATATTTAAAAAAATATACCACATATTATTATATGGAGTATATAAATAAATACACTTTTTTATTTTATCAAAAATATATATGTTATCATCTATTGTACAAATTCCATCACATCTGTTCTTATACACTTTAGTATCAAATGCTATGTTGTCAACGTTAAATTCACCATTCACCTCATTTTTATTTTCTTTATTGTACTTTTTATTATTATTTAAACTATTTTTATTAAATTCACAATTTTCCAATTTTCCTTCATCATTTTTTGTTTTATCATTTTTATTTATTTTTATAGTTTCTTCTTTAATTTGTCTAACATTATTTAGGTTTATAATTATGTTTTTTTCAGCATTTTTTTTTTTATTATTATTTTTTTTTTTTTTTTTTAAATTTCTCTTATTTAATATTAAAATATGAGAAGATGATAAAGATGAACTACTATGGCTTTTATTAACATCAACAAAATTACTAATTAAATTTTCATTTTCAATATTATTATAATTATATATGTTAATATTTCTATTATATATATTTTTACTTTTGTTATATAAATAATTTATTATATTCATAATTACATTTTTCAGTAAATAATAAAAAAAATATATATATGTTTATATATATAAGCTAAATTTTCTTTTATTTTTCTTCTTTTTTCCAAGAAAGAAATATTTTATAAATAATTAAACAAATAATTATTACTAATAACAAAATTTTTTTTTTTTACTAAAAATATAAAATTAATTTATTATTAGTAATTTACCATTTTATCCATTTAAAAATATAAAAAATTTTAATACATATTTAAATTAAAATAATATTTTAACAAAACTTTAAATAGAATTTTTCTATTGAAATTATTTTTTCTTTTATTATATTTATGTAACAAATATATATTAAAATCATACAAATGAACAAATTGCAGTAATGAGAAATATAAAAAATTTCAAATGTGTTAAAAAGCTTTAATATAAATAAATAAATATAAATATATATATATATATATATATATATATATATATATATATATATATATATGATTTAACCTAAAAAAATAAAGAAAAAAATAAAATTTCATATAACGTTGTATAAGATAAAATAAAAAGATATATATGCTTAAAATTTACTATTTCTAGTTTTTTAACGTTTTTTTATTTCGTAAAATTTTTTACCCATATAAATTATTCATAATCTATAAATTTAAAAAAAAAATTATATATACTATTTAAAAAAAAAATCTTTCCAAATTTTAATTTACAAAAAATATATATATATATATAAACTTAATAATGTTTTTGTTAAATGTTTCTCCCTTTAAATATGAAAAATTCAATTTAATTAATCATTTCAAATATATAAGTGAATTCACATTTTAAATAGATGCTTATATGTAATTATTTTTAAGACATTTAAAAAAAAAAATTTTTTTTTTTTTCAAAATTCATCATTTTTTTTTTTAATTAAAAAAATAATTCGTAACCATTCTAAGCTTAATATATATTTAAGAAATTAACACAATTTAATTATTATGTTAGATATTCATAAACATTTTTTTTTTTACATTAACTTTTTTTTATTAATTATATTTATCTTTCCATTTTTTTGATAGAATTTTGCTTAGTCCTGTAAAACATTTTTAATAATTACACCAAAAAAAAAAAAAAAAAAAAAATTATAGAAACTAAAAATTATTATTTTTTTTTTTTTTATTTTTATAAAAAGTAAAAAAAAAAAAATGTTTGTATCTAATAAATTAAAATTATATTTTATAATTTATTTCCAATCATAATATTATTTTTAGCTTAATTTTTTTATTTATAATATTAATGCATCTAAAATTAAAAAAAATAAAAACGGAAATGAAAGAATATATGATAATTTCCAACAGTATATATATATATATTTAAAAAACAGATAATTTTTTTTATCTTAGAACCATATCAACATACTAAAAAGAATTCAATGAAAATACTTAAATATAAAATAACAAAAATTTATAATAAATGAGATTATATATAAATACTCTTATGGATATATAGATATCCTTATTTATCAAGTGAATGGTCTTATTTTATCGCTACATTAAGTTTTTATGATTAAAGGACTAGAATATGACAAAAAAAATAATAATAATACCGTATAGTTGTATTCTTTATAAAACTTCTCTATGTAAATACATATATAAATATATGTATTTATATTTAATATGAATCATATTTTTGCATGACAATTATAAATCATAAAAAATGTTATCAACTTAAAAGTTAATATTTTAAATTACCCATCAAAAAGTTTTATGAAATAAGAAAACAAAAGATGATTTATTTTTGCTTCTTTTCATTACAACTTAAAACCAGAGCTCTCTTTTTTTTTTTTTAAATTATAGTGAAATATAATATGCATATTATATTATAAACTATTTTTATTTGCTTTTTTTTTTTTTGTATTAAATTCATTGTAAATTATTTTATATGCATGTTTAAGTGCATGTTTTTTTTTTCTTTTTTTTTTTTTTATATAATGAAAATATAAAATTTAATATAGGTACGAAAAAATCAATTAAAACAAGAAAAAAGGAGGCAAAAAAACCACATACCTAAAAAATATATTCTTATATTGTTTGCACTTGAAAGCTTATAATAAAATTTTATAAAAATGTAAAAACATAAATATATTTTTCTTTAATGCTATATAAATTCAAGAAATATTAAAATTGTTTTCAAAGGAAATTATTTAAACTTCTTTTTATTTTTTTTTTCGTAATATGTAAATTTTAATTTTTATTATTTTAAAAGCATGCTTAAGATTTTAATAAAGGATTATTCTTATGTATTCATGTATATATGTAAATATATATTTTTTATATATACATATATTTATGTTATTTTCTCTTCTTAAGTAAGACTCAAGAAAAAAAAAAATATTTTTAAGAAAATTTGGTTATTTGTAAAATTTTTTGTAAATTATCTTTAAAAAAGTAGAAAAAATATTTATGTTTTAGCATAATTATTAAAGTACATTTATAATTTTGTAATTTGGGTTTTTTTTATGTTTTAGATTAATTCGTTATAATTTTTAAATTTACATCTTATATAATTCTCTATATTATTTAAAGCAACACTCAAATTAATAAAAAATAAAGTATTAAAATATTAATAGTTTTTTTAAAAACAAAAATTTTTATTTATGAAATATATTATTATATTACCACTCACTTTTTTTATTATTAATATATATATATATATATATATATATATATATATATTTTGCATTTCAATAAAGTTAATTTCATGCCAACTTTTTCAGTATATTTTGTTAATTTTTTTATAGATATTTCAATATTAATAAGATAACATATAGTTTACATACATAAAATTTTTATTAATTATTTTATATAAAATTTAAACAAATATTCACATATATATATATATATATTTTTCTTTTTTCTTGCATCTCTAGAATATTATATAATTTATGTAAAATCCTAATTGTATGCTTATTTTTTTTTTTTTATAATTCTGTATGAAATAATATTTGTTTTAAAATAAAAGAGAAAAGAAAAAGTTATATTTATTTTAAAATGTTCTTATATTTTTGTGCATAACATTCTTAAAAAAAGTAATTGTAGTATTGTTTATTTTATTCTCTTTTTGCATTATTTTGAAAAACTCTTTTTGGAACTATAAGAGAATTATATTTGTTTAAAATATATATTATCATACCATTTTCATTATAGATGTATTTTCTTATTTTTTTTTTTTTTTTTTTGTACGTAATTACATAAATAAAAAGAATATTTAAATATATTACTTTTTTTTTTCTGAATTTCATTAAATATATATTTGTACATAAATTTATATATATATTTTTATATAAATAATATTTTTCAATTTTTCCAAATTTCTAAAATCTTTTTTTTTCACTATTTTAAATTCTTAAGAACGATAAGTTAAAAAAAAAAAAACATATTTAAAACTTGTTTAATTACATATATCTATATTTTCAATTTTTCTTTTTTTTATATTTATGCACACATATGTATTTTTATAATTAAATACGATAAAAGTAAAAAACTTTGATTTTTTTTCTCTTTTTTTTTTTTTTTTTTTTTTGAACAAAAATACATATGAATACAAATAGTATTATTTATATGTTTATACACATGAATAAACATATTTTTAATTAAATTAAAACAAGAAAAAATTGATTTAAGAACATTTCGTTCATATTATTTTTTTTTTAATTTTCATTAGGTTTTCATTGATTTTCCAATTTTCTTTTTTATTATTTATAACAAAATTAAGATATTCTTTTTTTTTTTTTTTTATATTTTTGCTAAATATTTTGTTAAAATATTGTTACTAGAATTTTTTTTTTCAATTACATTTATATTATAAATGCATTTTTCCCAATTTATTTCATTGTAATATTTTTTTTTTATTACTTATATAAGTTTATGTAATTAATATTTATCAATATAAAAATACATATGTATATTTTTGTTTATGTACATATATATATATACATATATTCATATTTATACAATTTACAATTATTATATACGTGTATTTTTTTTTTTTTTTTTTACGTCAATGCTTTACACAAAAAAAAAAAAAATATATGAAACATAATAAAAAATATAAGATTTATGATTAAATTTTAATATTTAAATTTTTTTTTATGAGGTTTTTTTTCATAAACAAAATTTCATATTAGTAAGGATAATAAAGTAAGGGAAAAAATAAATTTTATGTAGCATAATTTACAATATATACTAACTCAAAAAAGTTTTATAAAGCATAAAACTTATTGCATTAAATCTTTTTTTTTTTTTTTTTTTTGATAATTATTTTTTTTATTATGAATTATTTTTTTTAATATAAAATATTTTTTTTTAATATAAAAATTTTTTTTTAATATAAAATATTTTAATATTAAATATTTCTTTTAATGATAAATATAATTAGTATTATACTATTATAGCATAAATATATTTTTTTTTTTTTCATAAAATACATATATATATATATATATATATATATATATATATATATATATATATATATGTTTTTATGCATATATATATAGGGAAGCTTGCTTATGTAGTAAAAATACATTATATTTTTTTTATAGTAATTTTATTCGTCTTGTATATATATATATATATATATATATATATATATATTTAAATCATAAAATATAATTTTATGTAAAATAAGCTGTTTATTTTTTTTTTAAATGATTAAGATTAATTTCTTAATATATATATATATGTATGTATATATATAAATATATGTTTATAAACATATATTAAGATATCCTTTTTTTCTAAATTTATATACATTTTCTTATTTATTTTTATGTAATTTGTTTAAAGTAAAAAATTATATAAAAGAAAAAAAAATTAAAATTTTTTTATACATATGTATATAGGAAGAAAATGAATATTCCAAATAATTCGGAAAATTCAGAGCAAAATAATATTGAAAATAGTATAAATTTTTCAGATAACAGAAATAATAGTTTTTTGGGGAATGATGATGGTAGTATTATAGATGATAATAATATAATAGAAGACGAATGCATAACACCAAAAGATGATGAAGAGAATATGAATTCAAGAAAAAAAAAAAAAAATGATAAATTAAATCAAAATGAAAACAAAAGTTTAAGAATAGGAAGAAATGAATCGAGAAATGAAACTAGTTATCATCACCAAAATAGTCATAATTCAAATATATTAAGTAATGCTCTAAATAATGCAATAAATAACGTGATACATAGTGCAATAAGTAGTCGTACAAATATTAATAACAATGTTACTAATACATTACCAAATAATAATAATAACAATAATAATAATAATAATAATTCATATAATATGTTTGCATTAGATAATATTTTTGTTAATGAACCAAATAATTATTTTTTACAAGATGGGATACATGCAGAAAGTAACAATGCCGATGAAGAAGAAGAAGATGAAGAAGATAATGTTGAAGTTGAAGAACATCATGAAAATGAAGGAGTTGAAAACGAAAATGAAGAAGACGAAGAAGATGAAGAAGAGGAAAATGAAGGAGAAGAAGAAATTGAAGGTGAAGAAGATGAAATAGAAGAAATTGATGAATATGAAGAAAGAGATGCTGAGGGATTTCAAGATGTACCAGAAGAAAAAGAAGTAATGAAAACAGGGAAACAACAGAATAAAAAGATAAAAAAAAAAAAAAAAAATAATGAAAATGAAAATCATATTCTTTGTAATAATAGTAATGATTGCACAGAAAACATATTATTAAATAATGAGATAACGTCGATATCAAATGAAAAATCTATTTCTCATATTAATACATTAAGCAGTGGAAAGGTAGATAATTTAACTTTATATTTGCAAAAAGAATTAACATGCCCTATATGTTTAGATTATTTTTATCTACCTGTAACTATGAATTGTGGTCATACATTCTGTAGATATTGTATTGGTCATAATAAATTGAATGGAAAAAATTGTCCTTTATGTAGGCAACCATTAGGACATACTTCGTGCATTAATACTATTATATCTAATTTAGTTCGTATATATAACTTAAGAAGAAAATCATTAAAAATATATAAATCTATAGAAATAGTAAATACAGTAGACGAAATTTGGTGGAATGAAAATTTTATAAAACCACAAGTCAGTGTATCTCTCTTTTTAAGAATATTTTTGCATGATATGATATCACCACCTATCTTTTTTGATGATTTAACAGCATGTATTATTGATTTTTTTACTGTAAATAATTTATGGTCAAAGGCCAAATGGGTATTTAATATAAAAGACTGTAGAGTATTTAGCGAGTTGATAGGATATGACAAAGATGATAAAGAAACGACTAGTGAAAGATTACATACATGGGTTGAGAGATATATAACTCAGAATCCATCAATGTGTATGAGGAAAGAAGAAAAAATTATTTTAAAATTATATCAAGATAGAACACATAGAATTGATAGTCATATATTTGATTCTTCTGTATTACCTAATAGATTACCATGGGATGGTGGAAGACATGCAAAAAGTTTAATTCATATGCCCCATTCATCAGTTTCTCTTTCTCATCTACTGTTTGTAAAAGCAGAAAACAATACTATAGGAGTAGTAGATTGTGGTTCAACAATAGGGACAATGATTAAAGTAAACAATTATCATATATTGAAAGAAGGTGATATAATACACATAGGAGATAGATTAGAAGTAACTGTATCTATTGATAAGAATACAGCAGGAATGCCTTATAAAGGTTACGTATGGAATAAAAATGCAAATAAAGTTTTAGATAGACATGAATTAAATGAGTTAATAAAACTTGAGACTAATAGCAATCAGGATATATATCTAATAGAAGATCAAATACCTTCCTATTGTGAAAATATTGAATCAAATTTACTAATTAAATTTGATTTTGGTACAACAAAAGAAGAAATTACACCAAAAACAGAGTACATTGACCCTAAAGGTGTTGTATTAGGTAGAGGTCCATATGCTCAATCTAGTTATAAAAAAATTTCAGTTACAAATTCAAATGGATATGTATCAAGAGAACATTGTTTAATTTACTATGACGGATCTAAACCGGAAGGAGAAAGATGGCTATTAAGAGATACTAGTACATTAGGAACTTTTCTTAAAATTAAATCATATTCTAATCCAGTACCATTACCTATTGGTTCTATATTCAAAGCAGGTCAATGCAAAATTGAAGTATGTTCTCATGATACAGCACAGTATATACATTATCCTGAAAGATCATTATCATTACATAATACAAACAATGCTTCAAATTTAGATAACAATAATAATAATAATAATAATAATAATTTTAATAATAATTCAGATAATAGAAATAATGATAATGATAGTAATAATACTAGTAATAATAATAACAATTATAGTAGTAATAATAGCAACTATAATAATCATTCAAGTAATGATCAAAACAATAACAGTAATAATAATGGAAATGATAATTCTAATTATAATGTTGAGAACTTTAATACTCAAAACTTTTTACAAAATAATGATCAAAACAAAAATAGACAAGAATCATTGGATAATAACCGTCAAGATGGAAATATGCAGTGTTTATTGCAAAACAGTGTTAATTCCGTATCACATGAAAATAATATTTCTTCATCGTATAGAAGTGAAAATAGGATTTCAAGTAATTATTATAATCAAAGTCATGGAGATACATACTTCTATAATTATCTAAGGAATAGTATTAATCACAACAGTAATAATTATAACAATAATAATAATAATAGTAGTAATAACAACAGTACTGATAGTACTGTTAATAGTAGTAATTTGATAAGAGATCATGATGAAACAAACTGCAATAGTAGTAACTATAGCTTAAGCGGAAGTATGCATGATAATATATTTAATAATAATAATATAAACAATAATTATAATGATAATATATATAATAACAGTATTGAAAATAATAATAACAATATTAGTTATAATAACAATAGTAATAATAGCAATAGTAGTAATAGTTACAAACATAGTTTTATCAATGGTAGTAGTAGTAGTAATGGTAAAAGTAGTTATATTAATAATAATGATAGAAACTTATTTTATAAATATTACATAGATTACAATAATTATAAATATGAAAATAATAATTTTTTTCTTAATAATCACCAGGTATCTATAGATGATTATAGTCCCTTCAATAGAAATACTGATCCTAAATTATCTTTTAACATGAACAACTCATGTGAAAATAAGAATTTAAAAGTCAATATAGGAACTATATTAAATAAAGTTAAGCCAATAACTGATAGCAGAAGTGGATCATCTAATGAAAGTGCAAACACGAAAAATTTTTATCTTATAAATTTTAAAAAAATAGAAAAACATAAAATTAATGAAGTTATACTTTATAAAAATATAAATAAAAATAAC
Organism: Plasmodium relictum; assembly: GCF_900005765.1. NCBI lineage: Eukaryota > Apicomplexa > Aconoidasida > Haemosporida > Plasmodiidae > Plasmodium > Plasmodium relictum. The sequence continues at coordinate 177,770 of NC_041691.1, forward strand.
ATTGAAAAAAAAACTACCAAATGTTCTTTTAAGAAGTTTAACTATAATAGTAAAACAGACAACTTCCCAAAAAAAAAAAGAAATCATTCAGAAACTTTTCTATATATGAATCAAATGAATAATAAAGTTGAATCTACTAAACATAATAATAATAGTACATGTAATTCTATTTATAACGATATGAAATCACTTAAATTAATATATAATTACATAAACAGTTTACATATAAATAATAAGAAGAAAAGTACAAATAATAATAATTTGATAGATAATAATAAAAATTTAAAAGTAATAACTAAATCAAATGTGAATATCAAAAAAATTGATTCATTAAATATGTATCCGGATGCACAACTTGATAGTACTTATAGTAAATTACGACAGAACTTTATTATTGATAATAATAAAAGTAAAAATATATTAACCAATGAACACAATAAAACAAATCAGAATATTTTATTTCATTCAGTTAAAATGAATAATTAAGAAAGATATAAAAAAGTATTTATTTGAAGAATCAAAGAAAAAAAAAAAAAAAAAAAAAAAGGAATTAGTATATGCTCATAAAAATCAATTTAAAAATCATGATTTATATATCCATATATTTAAATATATATATGTGCATATAAGTAAATATACATAAAGATACGTTCAAGAAACAAAACAAAAAATTTAATAAAAGTTTTAATATATATATATATGCTGATTATCAATTTTTCTTGTAAATTTATTTTCTAAGTTGATGAATTATTTAGAAAAAATAGAATAAAAAAAAAAATAAAACATGATAAAATAATTGATTATTTTTGTACATTAATTTAGTATAATATATATATATATATATGAATTATTAATTGATAAGCTTTATAAATTAGTTTATAAACTAAAGAGTTTATTTATAATTATGTTTTTAATATTATTTACTTCGGATATATTTTCAAAGTAATATTTATAAATATATTTTTTTATATCAATAAAAAAATATACCTGAAAATATAATAGAAGTAAAATTAATTTTATATATGTATGTTTTTTTTTTATAACATGCATGTATTTAAAATTCTTTTATATATTTTTTTAATAAGAAAAAAAATGATTTAAAAATAAGAAATATAAAACAGGAAGAATACATGTATATATATATATATACGTGCATATTAATTTACTATATAATTGTTGTAAAAACTATTTGTTAAATAATAATAAATATGGTAAATATATTTTTTTTTTTTTTCTTTTTTTTTTAAATTGTTTATTAAAATTTTTTTTTTTCTATATCAAAAACTGATGAAAAATTCTATAATTAATTATAGTATAAAAATAAAATTCATAAAAAAAAGTATATAGAAATGATTAAAAATTAATTACTTTTTAATTATATTTGTAAAGTGGGCAATTTAAAAAAAAAAAAAAAAAAATTAGATAGTAATATATAAATTTCTTTGCTACAATTATTTTCACATAATTTTTTTTAAAATTTGATGAGAAAAGCATTTATTAATTTAAAACATAAGAAATAATTAAAATATATTTAACAAATGTATGCTTCTATAAAAAGTAAAAAGAAATATTTACCATTTCTGTTGTTTTCTTAATTGTCTTTTCTTTTTTTTATTCAATTATGAAGCTTACATTAAATTATAAAGATAACTTTATGAAAATGTAACTGCTTTTCATTTTAAGTATTTTCCTAATTTATATAATTATATATGTATATATTTTGTGCATTAACCTTAAATAGTAGTAAATTCTTATTTAAAGAACTTTTTTTTTAATTTTCAGTCTATTTTTATAATTTTGTTCTTTTTATATAACTCTAATGTATTATCATTGTATAATAGTAATTTTTTTTCTTCCTTAATCATGTAAAAATATAAATATTGATTAAAGAATGTAAATACTGTTATTAAAAGAAAAAAGAAAATAGAAAATAGAAATATAAGAGAATATATGTATTTATTTGAAAAAGCATTTGTGATAGACAAAGATAATAATCAAAGTAAAAAGTAAATAAAAAAAAAAAAATACAAATCATAATTTCATATATTATCTTAAATTCTGCTAATTTCAATTAATTTTAATTTTTTTTTTTTTTTTTCTTTTTAGATTTTCTTTTTTGAAAAATTAAATATCTAATATAATAAAATAATTATCATAAATTAAAAAAGAAAAAAAAAAAACAGAAAAACAAATGTATCTATATATATATTTATATTATATAGATATATTTGTTTTATTTTTAGTGTTTTTATCTTTAATATGAATTTTATATATTTCTTTTTTTTCTTTTTTCTTTTTTTTTTATTTTTAATTATATTCATATATACTTTTAGGTTTTATTTTTATCATTAATTTTTATATTTAGATAAATCTATTCTTCTCTTTTTCGTTGCGTGTTCTTCATCGTTAACTCTAGAAATTGTGATTTTTGTAACTTCATTTTTTTCTTTATTTAATACTGCTTTATCAAATTCAGACTAAAAAAAAAGCAAGAAAATGCAATTTTTTAATAATTTAAGAATAAAATAAAAATAATATATATATTACCTTGGTTGTAATGACTAATTCTTTTGCTTTAGTTTGACTTCCCAATTCTTTTCCTTCTTCTCCTTCTTCTTCTATTTGTCTCTTTAAATCATTTATTTGAATTTGAACATCATCATATGTATCCCTTATAATTTTTTCATTCGTATTTTCTGGTAGTGGTGTTGTTTTTTGTCTAACATCTAGTAATATTTTTTTTACTTTTTCAAAATATTCTACAGCTTCTTTTCTTTTTCCGCAAAACATATAACTTTGAGATAATGATATCAATGGTGCAATTAAATTTTCATCTCCTACTTTATGTTTCTCTCTTAATTCAACACATTTCTCATATTCCTATATAAAATTTTTTATAAGGAATATATGTAAACACTTTTTTTTTTATCTTTATTTTATTTTTTCTTATTTTATTTTATTTTATTTATTTTTTTTTTTTTTACTTTTAATGCTTCTGGGAAAAAATGATTTAATAGATTAATATCTCCTAATCTTATAAAAACATATGTGTAATTTAAGATGTCCTTTTTAGGTACTTCTTCATTTTTTTCCATTAACAACTCATAGCATTTTCTTGCAAACTCAAACATCTCAAAAGCCAACTAGTTTCATTAATGACAAAAAAAAAAAAAAAAAATAGATATGCATTTTTGGTATATTTGAACATAATTAAAATTAAAAATTATATAGCAATAATGAAATTATAAAAATAAAAAAATTCTTACTTGCTCATCTGTAACTTCCTCTTTATCAACTGAATCATCTGTATCAGACACTTCAATTTTTTTTTCTATTAAAAAAAAAATAATAAAATAAATTGAAAAGTAAATGAATTAAATAATGACTCATATTTAATTTTTCTCTAAAATTAGTAGAAACATTTATTTAGTTTGCAAATTTTACTTTTTTTTAAAAATTCAAACAAATCATTTTTTTCTTCTTCCTTAGTTAATAAGGCATCAGCAAAACATAAGTAAAACTCTCTTAAATCTATATGAACATTCCCCTCAATTTTTAATTCTTTTATTCTATTAAAATATAAACATATTTATTAATATATATATATGCATTTAAAAAATATAACTATATCTAAATAATATATAAATGAAAAAATAAAATAATAAAAATATTTTACTTTTTTTCTACAGCCATGGAAAAACGTTCTGCTGCTACTTCGTAATTTTTATTTTCTTTGAATTCCAACTTTCCCATATCAAATAATTCATTAGCTGTTCTTTTCTCAAACAATTCTATAGGAGTAAATATATATATATATATATGCAATAATTTTTACTGTTTTAGAAATGTCTATATATTTTCTATATATAAATAATCCTATTTTTTTTCAACTATTTTTAGAAATATAAACATTTTAGAAAAAATAAAAATAATAACCTTTTTGTTCATCCACTTCAGATTCAACATTTGCATTAGAACTATCATCAGAAATAATTTCTTGTTCTATATTAATAAACATAAAAAAAAAAATAAATAAATAAATACAAAATAGTAATAATTTTAAAATTATCTTTTATTTTCTGTATTATTTAATATAATTTTAAAATAGTGTAAGCACCTGACATTTTTCTACATAAAAGAAAAAAAAAAAAAAGCTTCTAATTATATACTAATTTCTCCTTTTAAAATGAATCTGAAAATGAAAATTCGTAACATTTACATATATATATATTTATCATAATGAAAATTCTAATTTTTTTTTTTTTTTTTTTATACATACAAAAACATATATGTGTATATTATTTTTTTTTTAATCCTTTTTAACTCATTAATTTTTTTTTTTAATATATTATTAAAATATCAACAAATATAGTTTAATCAATCAAGATACAAAATAATTTATTGAAATAACTATAGAAAAGCTATTAATTATTTTTATAATTAAAATTTAAAGTATTTATATATATTCTTATATGTATAAAACAATAAAGAAAAATATACTTATATATATATAATGTTATTGATAAATTATTTAATAAATTTTTTTCTTAATTTTATGACATTAAACTATAAATTTGTTCATATAAGCCTTATCTTTTTATGTTATGTTTATTTTTTAATTTTTAAAAAATCTTTATTCTATAAGCATTATAATTATTTTTTTTTTCATATTTTTTTTTTTTTTTTTGTTTTTTCTTTTCGTTATGTCTTAATAAAATTAATAGGAAAAAAATTCTAATAACTTTTTCTCCCTTTACATAATAATAAAATTAAAAAAATAAATAATGATATTCATGCAATTTCTGCTAGTTAAAGCTTGTTGAGATATTTATAAATACATCGATTTTTTTTTTTTTAAATTTTTTTTTTTTTCGTGGAAAATAATTTTTATTATATTACAAGTTCCCTTTTATATTTATTTAAATTAAGCATAGGTTGTATCACTTTTTGTTTATTCCTTATATAAAAATAAATATTATAATAATTATTATTATTATTTCATTGAATACTTTTTTTGAAAATGAGATTATTCATTACTTCAAATACATATATGTATTAACATATATTAGAAAAGAAGATATCAGTGCGAGTTTACTTACTATAATTTATTTGTATCATAAAATTTCATTAATATTAATAAACACCTAAGGAATATATTTATGATAATTTAAAATATGCTATATAAAAAAAAAAAATTAGACATGTTTTTTAATTTATGCACACAGCTAGAAGTATGAGAATAGAAAAATAAGTAAAATATAAAATAAGATCTATTAAAATAACTAAGTTATTTCCCATTTAAAAATAATTCTTAATAAAAAAAAAAAAAATTACTACGTTAGATGTTTTCCTATAACACAAAAAAAATAAAATAAAATGAAATATTTTTATTATATTATCTTAACAACATATTTTTCTTAAATTGAATTTTCTCCTTCTTAAACAAATATAATTATATGAAATAATTAATTTGATTACAATATATGTACATATATATATTTATATTTTTTTTTTTTATTTTTTTTTTTGTATCTTTACATATTTATTTTTTTTATATAATTGTACATTTTATTATTTAAAAAAATTTTTCTTTTTTGTAAAACATACATTTTTAAAATTAATCCAATATTAATTTTTTGTACCTATTATAAGATAAAATGAAAATACTTAAAACTTTATTATCATTAAATTATTTTGCAAATATAAGATATAATATCTGTACATCTAAAAAATTATTTTTTGAAAATAATTATTTAAAAAAAAAAATATATATGACTGATAATAAAAAGAAATATTTCATAGTAAATAAAAAAGATATATGTACTAATGTTATAATAATACCCATATATAAGGATAACTATTCATATATTTTTTATGATAATAAAGAAGAAGGAATAGCAGTTGATCCTAGTGATTATAAAATAATTAATGAAGTAACAAAAAAGGAGAATATAAAAATAAGAAATGTTTTATGTACTCATAAACATTCTGATCATAATAGTGGAAACTTCTTTTTTTTTGACAACAAAGTAAATGTTTATGGAATTAAAGAAAATGATAACAAATATATAAATAAAAATATTAATAATATTAACAAGTTTGAAATAAATAATTTTAAAATAACAACATTTATATCTAATTTTCACTGTAAAAATCATATATCCTATTTAATCGAAAACTCTAAAAATAAATTAAAAAAAATTTTTTTTACTGGTGATTTTTTATTTGTATGTGGAATAGGAAAAAACTTTGAAGCTAATAATAGTGATTTATATAATTCAATAAATAATTTAAAAAGTTTAGATAAAAAAAATACCTATATTTTTTGTGGTCATGAATATACATTAGATAATATAAAATTCGCTTTGAGCGTTGATTCATCTAATGATAATTTAAAAACATTTTATGAAAAAATGAAAAATGAAAGTGACATTCCTACAATTCCTTCTTTATTGGAAGAAGAATTTTTATATAATCCATTTTTGAGATATAATGATGAAGGTATAAAAAATTCTATTAAAAAATATGCAATAAAAAACAATTATGTAATTGAAAAAAATAGTGATTATCTTATTCTTTTAAGAATAATGAAAGATAATTTTAAAATAACATAGTAATTTAACTTTTTTCCTTTTAAACATTTTTTTTATAAAATTATTTTTATTCAACTTTTTTTTTTCTATTTTCATAAATCTTTGAGATTCACAAGTTGAAATTTCATTGCTTTATCATTAATTTAATAACTTAAGAAATAATGAATACAAGTAATATAGAATTATCTTTTTTTTTTAATGGAAAAGTAGAAATATATATTATGAATATTAATTGTTATAAAGAAAAAATAATCAAAAAGTATAATATTTGAAAAAATGAAAATTAAAAAATAAAAAATATTTTTATTCTAGAATAATATGTAATATTTAATTGAACTTTTTTTTTAATATTTTAATGTCTATAGCAATAGCAATAATTATTTTGTAATAATATGCATTCTATATCAGTGGTAGTAATCTTAAATTTTCCTTATTTTTTTTAAAATTTAATAATATTTATAATTATAATTTTATACAAAAAATAAAAAAAAAATATATAAAAAAATTTTAATAGTATTTTAATTTTTTTTTTTTTTTAATCTTTTATAATTTAAATAATAATATGATAATTTTTACTCAATTTATATTTTTCTGATATTTACATTTCAGTATGATTTCTATAATATATTAAAAAAAAAAAAAAAAGTTTAAAAAAAAAATTTTAATAAAAAAAAAAAAAAACATCTAAAATGTAAATATATGTAATGTATAATCAACATTTTTTTTTTAATTTTCTGATTTTAACTAAAAAAGGCATATGTATTACATGAATTTTTTTTTTTTTATTACATATCCCATTAATTTTTTCTTCAACGATATTTTAATTCATGAGGAATCAAAAAAAATTAAAATGAAAAAAAGTTCATAAAAAAATATAAGATAAATATGAAAAATTTTTATTGTAATAAAATTTATTAAAATTAAAACATATAAATTTTTGTATTTAAAACTTTTCTAAATTTTAAATTTTGTTTTTTTTGTATTTTAATTTTTTTTTTTTCTTCTTTCTGTTTTTAAATAAATGGCTTCATTTAAAATAAATAAGTAAAAAAATTAAAAAAAAAAATGATCATCAATAATAGTTTTTATTTTACCTTTTTAAATAAAGTATATTATTTTTCATTCTATAAAACAGAAATTCTTAATGCATAAAAAAAAAATTAAAAAAAAATTAAAAATATAAAAATCATGGAAAGTGATTATGAGATACGTATTAAAAAGAAAGAAAATTTTTTAAAGGGAGAAAATGTAATAAATGATTATGATTTGCTATATTTAAATAAACATGACATATATAAACAAGATATTCAAGATAATTTTCTTTTAAGAAAAAATATATCATCAGATATTCAACCATTTTTATTAAAGGATAATTCTTTTAGCGAAGATAGTATTACAAAAAATTATATAAATGAATATGAAAAACAGGAAAAACATACATTAAAAAAAGAGGAAAAAAATGATTTATCATTGGATATATATAATAAAACAAATGACTGTTTAAATCCAAACAGAAATAAAGATAACTTAATTGAGCCTTTAAATATTGAGAGTAACGATAGAAACAACATTGCCAAGCAAAAATTAAATAAAGAAGAATTAAAAAATAAAAATGAAGAAAAACAAAGGGAAGAAAAACAGAATGAAGACAATAGAGGAAGTAGTAAAGAAAAAATTAATAACGATGTAAATAAGAATGATTTTATTGAAAAAACATTAAACAGTGAACCATATAAATTTAATAATACCAATATAAGCGATATAAATAAATGTTCTGTTTCCAATAAATTAAAATTCTCGAATGATAATGATAATGATAATAGCAAATATCATATATTATGTAATTATTTTATGAATGAAAAAAAAGATAATAATATTTTCAATAAAAATGAAGATTTATCCTATGAAAGAAATGTTGATTCCCTTTTAGAAAATAATATAAAATATACAAAAATAACCAAAAATGTAAATCATATTAACAATCCTAGTAAACAAGATTATTATATTAACTTAAATATTAAGAATAAATGTAACTTACTTAAAAAACAAGGTAGTTATTCTGATTTTTCAATGATGGATTTAAAGTATGATAAGTTTTCAACAAAAATAAAAAAAAATGATATTTATGAAGGTGTTAATGCAAATTTCTCAAAAAAAAATGAGGATTCATATGAACATAAGAAAATGAATAATAACTTTTTGTATAACAAAAATAGAAACTTTTCAGATAGTATTCCTTTTGTAAAGAAAAAAAGAAAAATTTTACAAAATTTTGATCTAAAAAGTACTGATAGAAATTTTTTCTTAAAAAATGTTTTAAAAAAAAGCAACAGTGAATGTTTTGAAGGAAACAATGTAAATTTATTAAGTAAATATAATTTAAATAATAATGATGAATTAGATGATAATGTAAAAAGTAAGAATGAAAATACTGTTAAAATTAATAAATTTATAAATATTGGTAACAATAGTAACGATATTATTAATATGGAATATAATAGCGATACATTAAATGATTCATCTAGTTATAAAAAAATTAAGAACGATTTTCTAAATAAATATACTACTACTAATGAGCAAAATAATAAATGTGCTTTTAATAATTTATATATAAATCAAAAATCAATAAATAATTTTTTTGATTTTTCCTTAAACGAGTCCTGTAATAATTCAAATAAAGTATCCGTTGATACATCATATAAAAAAAAAGGAAATAATTCTAATAGTTTTGTTTATTTTGATCATTCTATTAAAAAAGTTATTGATAACGATATTATGAACATAGCAAAAATGTATTATGTAAAATGTTCCAATTATTTTTTGAAAAACGATGATAATTTCAATGACATAAGAATTAATGATAATGAAAATAATTTGAATAATTGCAATAATAATGATGATAATAATAATAATAAAGAAGATAATTATAACGATAATAATAAAGAAAATAATGATAATGATAATAATAATAATAAAGAAAATAATGATAAAGAAAATAATGGTAATAATAATAATAATAAAGAAAATAATGATAAAGAAAATAATGATAATAATAATAATAAAGAAAATAATGATAAAGAAAATAATGATAATAATAATAATAAAGAAAATAATGATAAAGAAAATAATGATAATAATAATAATAAAGAAAATAATGATAAAGAAAATAATTATAATAATAATAATAATAAAGAAAATAATGATAATAATAATAATAAAGAAAGTAATGATGACAATAATGAAAATAAAAATTATAAAAAATTATATAGCAATATCAGTAAAGATAGTGTTAATTCTGGAGAATTAAAAAGTAATATCTATAAATTTTACTTTGATAAAATAAATGAACTTAAATCAAATGAATTCATAAAAAGACATAGAAATTCAGAAAAATTTATTAAAAAAAAAATATTTAATTATATAAGTAAAAATAACTTAATTACTAATATAGATAATATGCATATATATGTAAAAAACATTTATTTTGTAATTATAAAGAATGATAGAGTTTTATTTTATTTTATTTACGACTCAAATGATGTAATGAATGCTATCATAAATCTTGAAAAAATGAACAAAGTAAGTTACAATGAAAAAAGTTTTCTTTTATATTTTCTTATCCACGAAGAGGATATGTATATAAAAATTTTTAATCTCATAAATACGAAAGTTGAAAAGGGAGAGTTCTTATTAAAATTAAAAAAATTAAAAAGAAAAATAAGAGAATTAAAAAGTAAGGAAGAAAAAAATATATTTAGTAAAAGTATAGAAGAATTTTATATGATGAGAAACAAAGAAAGTTTCAATAGATCTCCATATAAAAAAAATCATGATCATAGCTATAATTTAATTAATCAAAAAAATTCAATGCTTAAGTTATCTTTAAAAAACTTGGTTCCTAAATTATATAATTGTAATGATTTAAATAGAATGAATAATTTAATTAAAAATATGTTTAGATATATGAAAAAAAGTAATACTAATAATATAGAGAAAAAAGAAAAAAAAAAAGATATATATAATCAGATGGAGAATAAAATAGAAATAAAAAAAAAACCCATAAGAGGAATAACATCTTTTACTCTCTTTGCAAGAGAAAAAAGAAAAGAACTTTTAAATCAAAAAATATTTTTAGGTAGTTCACTAACTGAACAAACATCAGCAGTAGCTAAAATATGGAATAATTTAAGTGACGAGAAGAAAAAGGAATGGGCATTAAAAGCATCTAAAATAAATGAAGAGAATTCTTTATTTCAGAAAAAAAAGAAGAAAAGAAAATTTACTGCCTTTAGCATATTTGCTAGAGAAAAAAGAAAGGAGTATAAAGAAAAAAATATTAATATGGGACTGACTCTTGCTCAACAGAATTCTCATGTGTCAAAATTATGGAAACAATTATCTAATGAAGAAAAAAATAAATATAAAATTTTATCTAATACTATCAATGCAACTTTAGCTAAAAATTATAAAAATGATATTAATTTTACTAATGGAGAAAGGGTAAGTGGTTTTAAAGGAAGAATTAAAGCTTTAGATAATATGATTGCACAGCATCTAACTAATAACAATATTATAAATAGCAGTATGAATAGCTTACCAAGTTATGATAGTACAAAAGCTAAAAAGAATACCAATTTAAAAAAAAAAAAAAATCAAGAATTTAATGAAAATGAAAGAATTATGAAAAACTATATAGATAAAAATATGAATTCTGTTTATAACAATGTTGAGAATAATAATATAAATTTTATTGGCAATCAAAATATCGTTAATATGAATAATAATTATATTAATGAAAATAATTCTAATAATTCATTTTATAATAAAAATAATGTCAAATGTTTAAATAATGATAATTATTTAGATTATATGAATAATAAATTCAAATGTTTCAATATGTCACAAGACAGTAATAAACCTTTAAGTATTAATACAAGTAACTTATATGCTCATGAAAATAATAAGACAAATTTAGATAATAATACTATAAATAATATAAATAGCGATATGCAAAATAATATTGTAAATAAATTTAGTAATATAAATAAAAATAACAACTTAATAAATACTGATTTAAATGATAATATTATAAACGATTCAATTTTATATAATAGTAATAATAAAACAGATAACTACTTACTTCAGAAAAGTGATAAAAGTATTAATGAATACATAAGTGGAAATAATAGGAATATAAGTAATAATGAAAACATTAATTTCAAGAATGAAGTTTTAAATAACCTAAGTGTGAATATTGAAAATAGAGACATAATAAAACAAAATGCAAATAATAATATTGACATAATTAATAGTCAGTCATTAAATCAAAATATAATAACAGATAATATGAATAACAAACATTTGGATACGAAATGTTATAATAATAATATATACAATAAAAATATAAATCATGAAATTATGAATAATGAAAACACAAATAATAATGAATTAATTTATAATGAATTTCTAAACTATAGATTACACGAAAAACAAATGAAAAATGAATTATATAAAATAAAGAATAAAGTAAAAAGTGAAGAAATATTAAAAAAAAAATTAAAGAAAGATGAAAAACAAAAATTAAAAGAAAAAAAAATGATGCTGAAGCTGTATGACAAAAGAAGAAAACAACTATTAAAAGCAGAAAAAATGATAGAAAAAAAAAAAAAAAATAAAAGTAAAAATAAAAATTTAGTAAATTTAAATGAAAACTACATATATTATTCTGGCTTAACAAACAATAATACAAATAATATAAATGTAAATCCGTTTGGTGTATCTAACACAATGAATAACACAGTGATTAATAATTATAACTTTTATTCAAATATAGATAAAACTGAGAACAGCGTAAGCACTAACAATAATAGCAATAATAATATAATTAATTTTAACAATAATAGTTTAAGCAATTTAAATAATACTTTAAGTGATGTACACAATTTAAATAAAGTAAGCAATAATCACTTTTCATCTTTTAATTATTTGAATAATTTTGCAATGGATATGAATAATAGTAAAGATTATAAACTAGGTAACACCGATAATGAGAATATGAATAAGGTTATAAATAATTTTGAAAGTATAAATCATAATGATAAAGTAATAAACAATGATTCCTATAATGAAAACATACATAATAGCATTAGTAGAAAAACAAATAAAAACAAATTAAATAATTTAGATAATTTGTGTAATACGAATAATTTAAATAATGAAAAAGAAAATTTGAAAAAAGTTACTAACAATTTAAATTATCTAAATAATGAAAATTATTATCATAACAGTTACAATGAATATAATTATAACATCAATTATTATAATGGAGTGAGAAATATTTCTCCTATACATAATAACAACAGTTATGATAAACTCCTTAATTCAAGTAATATAATGAACATAGATGAAAAATTAAGCAAAGAAAAAAAGGTAGAATTGAATAATATAAACAACTATAACAAAATTATCACTCCTCACGAGATAGATTATAAAGAAAATGGGCAAATTTATAATAATAATAGCGAAATGAATTATACTCAAAACGAAATAAATTTCAACTATTATGATAAGAATATGAATAAATACTTTTATAATAACTCAATTAATTATAATATATATAATCCCGTTGTCAATAACTACAGTAATAATAGCATCACAAATGATATTAACAATTATAAAGAAAAAAAAAAATTCAATATGTATTCAAATAAATTTAAAAATGAAACAGAGCATAATTTAAATTCTAATGAAAATTCCAATTACGATGAAAAAATTAATTTGAATTCCGAAAGTTATGGAAATAATATAAATCATAATACTTATAATGATTTAAATAATTATGTAAATAAACAAACAAATATAAACTTAATTAACCTTAAGAGTGTTGATGAAAAAATGAAAAATTTAAAAAGTGACAATAAATTAAACAATCATGGGACTTCAGAAAATTCTGTTTATATAAATGATAAAAATGAAAATAAAAAAAAAGTGGATGCCGAATTAAATAAGAGTACCTTTACATATGTAGATAAAAAAAATTTATTATTAAATAAAAAAAAAGATGAATTTTCAATTAATAATGAGAGCTCAAATAATAATTATATTCAAAATAATTTTAATTCAATTAATAAGGCATCTCCTTTTTATAATTCAGATAAAATATATAAAGAGAATGAAAATTTAAATAACTTTTATGATTTAAATAATTGTAGTTCACGAAATAATGAAAATTTATATTGTTATAGTAATGGTGAAGTAATTAATAAAGACGAAATAAATATGAAAAGTTTTAATGATTATCATAACAGTACTAAAAAGAATAAAAATTTAAAAAATAATGATATTTTTAATTTAACAAAAGAGGAGATTAATAAAAATAATATTTGTGAAAACATAAATCAAAATACTGAAATAGAAAAAAATCACCATATTGATAAAAATTACTACAATGAGAAAAATATTAAACTATTTTTAAAAAATAATTCTATTAATAATGATATTTCAAATAATACTTCTGACAAAAATGTATTCAAAACTAGTGAAAATAAAGAATTTAATGACTATTATTTTAATGAAAATATAAGAAATAAAAGTAAATTAAATAATGATTTTTATGATAGAACATTAGATAATAATTTTAATTGTGACACTTTAAATAATACACATCATGTCAATTTAAATAGTACATTGGATAGTAATTTAAATAACACATTAAATAATAATATAAATAATACATCTAATAATTTAAATGATACAATAAATAATGATTTAAACAGTAATATTAACTTTAACAGCCATAATTATATAAATAACAATAATAATGACAATAAAAATAATAACACAAATTATTGTCTTTATAATAATGCAAATGTGGAAAAATATAAAGATACCAATAAAACATATAATATAGTAAATAATATTAGTTCTTCATATAATATTATTAAAAAGAATAATACTGATAATTTAATGCATAAAATAAATAAAGATACTAATAATGAAATGAATTCAAATAACTTGATAGACAATTATTCATTTTACAATACCCATAACCCTTTTAATAATAAGAACACTCTTATTTCAAATATAAATACAGAATCTATAAGTAAACAATACTTTTTTGATAATTCAAATAATAACAATAATAATAATAATAATAATTGCAGTGGAAAAATGAATGACTCAAATATGTATAACAATGCAAATATGAATTGTTTAAATAATTCAAATAATTTAATTTATTATCCACAGCAGATATTTTCTGAAAATAAAATAAATGATAACCTTGTATATTATAATTCGAATTTAGGTAAACTTCAAAAGACTTTCGAAGATACAGAAATAGTTCCAGTAAAAGAAAAGAAATTTTTTAATAGTGAATCTCATTTTTCAGAATTAATAAATAAAAAAATAAAAAAAAAAAATAAAAAAACTCCCTGTACTAGTACTTTTAATGAAAAAAATTGTACCATATGGGATCTCGTATTAAAGAACAACAAAAAAATAAACAAAAAAAGAATTAAAAAGAGCAAAAACGTTGAATATAGTTGTAATAATTTAAACGAAATACCAGAAGGAAATGAAACTAATGATATAAATTTGATGATTTTAAATAACGAAGAGAACTTAAACATAGAAAATAATAATAATACAGTTGGGGAGAATGGAGAAAACTGTATTAATAATATTACGATTAGCATAAATGAAGAAAAAAAAAACTTAATTAGTGGACAAGTGAATGAAGTAGAAGAAGAAAATGATAAAACTAATTTAGATAATGTAAGTGAAGATAATAATTGCGATGATTTTTTAAACTTATTGAATGTATGTTCATCTAATTTCTCTAACAAGTTAAACATAAATGAAAATGGAGATGTTATATATGATGATAAAAGGAAGCATACAACAAATTTAATGAATGAAAATTCAAATAATGACAATTTAAATTTATTAATGCAAAAAAAAAATGAAATTAATCAAAATTTGAATAAATGCCAAATAGAAAAATATAAAAATGCTTATAAAAAAACTAAATTATGCAAATGGAACAATGAAGAAACTAATAAATTTTATCAAGCAATTGAAATGTTTGGTGTAGATTTAATGATGGTAAGGGCATTAATACCAAAGTTTTCAGACAAGCAAATTCGTGATAAATATAAAAGAGAAAAAAAAATAAATCCTCGTAAAATTGAAGAAGCAATAAAAAAAAATAAAGAAATCAATTTGGATGCATATGAAAATGAACATGGGAAAATTGATAACTCAACACATTATAAATATTATCAATCATCAAGTGATAATGGTATATATATATTATATATTTTTTTGTAATATTTATTGTAACTAATTTATTGCATCTTTTAATCACAGATACATATATATATTTAATTATGTAACCATTTTTCCTTTTTATAGATAATAATAGTAAGAAAAGAACATCCATTTTAAGTGAATCAGAAACAAATATCTTAAACATTTTTGATAATAAAGCAAATATTGATACTGATGATTATTCATGTAATTATGAAAATTCTGATTTTAATATTTTAACCTTGTTTTAATTTATTTTACAATAATAATTTTTATTGTAATTATGAAATCCTGATTTTAACATTTTTAAATGTTTTAATTCTACATTATATTAGTGATTATGCATGTATTAAAAAAAAATTTTGATTTAAAAATTTTAAGTTTGTTTTATATGTATGCTTAAATATTCTTTTTTTTTTTTTTTAATATTATATATGCTTTCAATTCCCATTAATTTTTTCTCTTTTTTTTCTTAAATATGTATAACATATTAATCCTATAAAAAAAGTTTATGTTATATTTTTTTTAAATCATAAAAAAAAAAAGTTACAAAACATTAATGTACATATATAATAATTGCAATATTAATGATAAATATTATTTTAAAACTTATTAATTCTGAAAGATAAATATTAATTTTTTAATATAAAAAATCATAATAATAAATAAAAATATTTTAAAAAATTATAACTTCGTATAAATTTCTAAAATAAAAAAAATCTAACTAAATTTTATAAAATTATTCTCTCCTTTTTTTTACAGTATATTCAGTAGATGTAATTAAATTTTATTATTTCCTAATATTATTCCTTTTTATCGATAATAAATTATATCTATGTCTTTATTTCGTTATATTTCTTGTATATATATTCATTTATTTAAAAATTCATTCACATATCAAAATTTATTAAATTAAAAATATCTTTTAACTTCCTTTTATAATCTAAGTGACTATGTATGATACCACTTGCATCATAATTTTCTACGTTTGGAACTTTCACAGATATTAAGCCTGCAACATTTATCTTCCATTCCATATATCTATACAAAAATCCTAGTAACCAATCATTTTTTGAGTATACATTAATTACACGATTTGTTACAACCATTCGAATTTTCTCCCAAACTCTTGCACTAGTTGTTGCAGGTAATCCAATAAAAATAGCATTACTTACAATATTATATAATTTTTTGGAATATAAATATTTTAAGCAATAAAAAATAACACGAGCACCAACAGAATAACCAATTAAAATAACTGGCCTTTGGCCAACTGTATTTTTATCACTTAATGCGTCAGCTAAAATTCTACCAGCTTGTTGAGCTCTTTCTCTTATTAATAAGTAGACATTATCTAAATTTGAAGCATATTTAATAAGAGCTAAAGGCCACGTTAAAGCAGCACTTAAAGTACTAGCTATAGTATATTGTAGCCATATTTTACTAGCCGTAATAGCAAATTCCTGAGATAACATAGTTTCAATTAAAGAGCCTAATGTTTTTAATAAATGATTCTCCCATTTCAAGCAATATAAATCACAATAACAATTTGGAAAAACATTTAACCATGGCTGAGTTATGTCATCATCACTTTGGATTTCCCCACTTACACAAACACATACACTTAATGATTTAGAAATATTACCATTTAGCATAATAAATTCAAATGTTTTTATATTAGCTATTCTTCTACTATATTTATAACCAGTTAGTCCTGCTCCACCAGCACCAAACAATGAAACAATAAAAGCTAAACCACTAGCCGATGCTAAAAAAGCAGTTAAGCTACTACCACCAGCACCTAACGCTGTTAACCCTGCAATTATCCCTGGGGCAGCTAAACCAGCTGTGAATGCTATTAAAGCTCCACCTCCTAATGCAGCAAAAGCTATTTTAATTCTTCTAATTTTTTTTTTTTTTGATGTTTCATTAGTAGAAGCCTGCAGAGCACTTATTAAATCTGCAGCAAGATTTTCCTCTATTCTTAATATTAACAGTTCATTAATTTTTAAGCATTTTGCAAACCTTTGAAAATACAATTGTATTCTTGCATTATTATTTCCCGTCATTATATATGTTGTAATTAAATCTCTCAATATAACCGATTTTACTTCTGGACTTTTCATAGGAACCCCATGCTTCAAATGTTTCTCAATATCACTCTCATCGTAGAAACTTTCAGATTCAACTGTATCATTTTTTTTATTATTTTTTTCTACTTTTGATTTTTTCACAGAATTTTCATCTATGTATTCTCTAACAAAATTTTCATTTAATATTTTTTTACTTTCATTTATATCTTTATTTTTAATTATTTTACTAGAATTATCTTGATTATTACTTTCGTTATTATTACTTTCATTACTCTTATTTTCATCATTTTCTTTTGAATCCTCTTCATATTCACAATTCTTATTATTGCTACTTTTATTATATTTTTCGTTCAAACTATTTTCACTTTTATTTTCATTTATATCATCTTCACCTTCATCATTCTCATTATCGTCACTTTTATTAATATTTTTTTCATTATTATAATTATTATTACTTTCTCTATAAAGAGAATTAAAAGAGCTTGTGCTACAAATGATACTATTTTTTTGTTCCATTATTCCTTCTCTATTATTACAATATTGAATCATACTAATATTTTCATTATTTTCCTTTTTTTCCAACGAAAAATAATTATTTATTGATTCAACATTACATATTTTATCATTTTCTTTTTCAATAAAATCACTATTTAAAGGAAGATTATTCTTCATTTCTGTTTTTGTAACTTCATACTCTTCATATTCTTTTTCTTCGTCTTCTTCTAAATCATCATCTTCAATATAATCTTTACCCTCATTTATTTCCTCATTTTGATCATCAATATGATCATTCTGCCAAAAATCCATTTCATTATTTAATTCTTCAACAACTTTTTTAAATTGAAAGTCAATATTTGGCTGAAGTTGATTTATTTTGCTTAATAAATTATCAACAAAAGGTTTTTCATATAACTGATATATTTTTTTATCTCCTGTTATATCTCTAATAAGCTTTCTCTGCTCTAAGGGTTTAATTATACATTGATAAGCTATAGGATCAATTAATAATAAATCAGATAATTGTTTTAAGAAATTTTTTGATAAATCGTCTAAATGATTTTGAATTTCTATATCATCAAACGAATCAATATGTTTTATTATAATGCATGCAAACAATGCTAAAATATTTTCTTTAATTTCTCTTGGTATACTTGCAAACTTATCATTATTTATTGGAATATATTGTAAACGCAAAGCTTCTAAATTAGCATTTAATCTTTTTTTTTGCAATTTTTTTTCTTTTTTTTTAATATAATCAATTGTCTCTTTTTCCAAAATATCAGGCAAATCATTCAATATACATTTATTGGATATATTCGATGAAAAGAATTTTCTAACAGAAGAGCTACTTTTAGAATTATTCATTTCATCTTTATCGTAATTGTTATCAATTTCATTTTTCGATATATTTTCAAAGATTTTTTCGTTTAAACTTTCTTTATAAACTTTAGAAGTATCGATATTAAAACAACTGTAATTCTCTTCAATTTTTATATTTACTTCTTTTGAATCTTCATCATCATTAATATCAGCATTTTTGTTATGTGAAACATTATCACATAAACTTTTTAAAAATGCTTCTTCAATTTCAGCATTCTTTACTGGACTTATATCATTTAAATATACTTTTCCTTCTTCTATTTTTTTCTTAATTCCTTTATCAATACCTTTAACCACGTGAATAGATTCAACTGTTAATATAGTTTTATTAGATCCTTGAAAAATTTGTTCACTTATATAATCATCATCACTAATATCAGGGTTATAATTATTTTTTAACATTACTCAAAAGAAGAAAAAATTAAAATATAATAAAATAAAGTAATATATACACTTATACGTAAATGTTAAGATATTTTTATCTTAAGCTTTCTTACAAATTTCATGCTCAATTTATTTAAAAAAAAAAAAAAAAATATATTTTTACAAAAAAAAAAAAAAATTTAGATAATTCAAATTATGGTTTTTAATAAATACATTGACTATTTTATAAATTTTAATTTACATTTAATTTAACTTTTATGCTTTGTAAACAACAGAAAATGGTACATTAATATAAAGTAAATTTAAATAAGTATAAACTCATTATCGAGAATTAAAATGAAAAAAGAAAAAATAATAAAAAAGAGTGTATAAGCAAAAGCAAAAATGTAAATCAAATCGAAGCAAAAGCTAAAGTAAAAGCAAAAATAAAAGCAAAAGTAAAAACAAAAACAAAAACAAGCAAAATTAAAAAAAAAAAAATAAATAATAAATAATAAAAAAATCAATAAAAAAAAATAAAAATGAAATAAAAATAAAAATTAAAAAAATATTAATAAAAAATATGAGTACAAAAAATATAAATAAAAAATAAATAAAAATAAAATAAAACAAAATTGAAAAAATAAAATGAAAATAAAATAAAATAATAATGGTATTAAAAATAAAAAATATATGGAGTTAAAAATTTTAAATAAATTGTGTAAATAGTTTAAAGTAAGCTTTAAATTATTTAGTAACATTAAATTTCATTAAATAAAATGAAAAATGCATTAAAAATTTACATTAAAAATTATAAGAAACGATACAAATTATTAGCTTTTTTTTTAATAATTACATTTTATAGTTACTAGAATAAAGGGTCTATGCCAAAAATCCATATAAAATGATTCTTTTTTTATTAACATAGTTCATTTTAAAAGTTGTCTTAATTATCTGTATTTAGCTTATTATTTTTTTTTGTATTAATTTTTTTTTTATTTTTATTAACAGAAACTGATATAAAATATTTGTTATACAATAAAAATGACAAATGAAAAGTTGAAAATATATATGATTTAAAGTAAAAAAAAAGATAATAAAAAAATTAAAATATAATAATAATATTAAAAATTATATGTCAGATATATTCCTTAAAATGGTAATAAAATATAAAATTAGTCATAAAACAAAGTATAGAGTAATAATGGAATAAACAATTTGTATTTTATTAACACTATTTTAAAAATTTATCGGAAATAATTACGTAAATGCATAAGAATAAATTAAAGCATTAACATATCATTTTTAATTATCTGAATTATTTGTTTTATATTTTTCTATTTATTTTTATAATTTATTTTATTATTTATTAATAAAAATGGTTATAATCAATTAAGTTAATATTTATTTACTCTCCTGGAAAAATCAAAATAATTTACTTTTTTTTTTTTTTTTAATATAAATTAAAATAGAAATAATTAAATACATTACAATATAACAACCCTTATTTTAGTTTATTATTATTATCATTATTATATATATATTTAGGTAAATTCAAACATTTTTTTAATCTAAATAAAAAATATATATTTTTAGTTTAACTATTAACATACTTTACAACATGTGTACCATCTTTAAAGTACTGAACATAAGACACGATTCCTTTCTTCCATTTACTTATGCCTGTATCTGCTAATAAAAGCTTTCCATTACAAAGACTATTAACTTTTTTATTTTTTTGAACCATATGACCTATAACCATTTTATTAGATTTTAATAAATTTAATGATTTATTTAGAGTATAACATACCTTAAACCCTTTAAAAATATTATAACGATAATAAGAATAATATCTGCTTAAAGTTGGGCCGTATTCACAACATATACACAATTCTTCTTTCTTTTCCCTTTTTTTTTTTAATAATGCACAATTATCTTCTACTTCTTTTTTTCCTTCTCTGTTTATAAAATCGATACCATATGAAGCATAAAAAGGTAATATACCTGCATGTAAAAATATAATGTCGTTTACTTTTACAATAAAAGGATTCTTAATTAAATAATTATATATCTTTTCATCTTTCTTAAACAATTTGTTTCTATTATTATATTTGGTGTTCTGTTTCTTTTCATTAAATTCTAAACATAAATTTTTTACTTCGTGATTTCCCAAAATCAAAATAATTCTAAAATTTTTTTCTTTTCCTTTTTCATTTAATTCTTCAATAAAAAATATAATATTTATATCATCATGATGAGGATCTAAAATATCACCAGTTATAACTATTAATATATTTTCTTTAATAATATTATTATCTTTATCAATTATTTGTTCATTTAGTAAAATTTTTATAAAAGCATCCATATCACTATGTAAATCACTTATACTAAATAATGTATGATCCCATTTTAAATTAGAAAAATTATTGCCATATACATAAAATATATTAAATAAAATTATGAAAAAATATGTAAAAATAAATTTTAGTTTAACCATAGCTATTTTTTCAAAAGAAATATAAATAAATTTTATCTATACCTCAAATATATTACTAAAAAAAAATAAAAAGAATATAATAAATATCTACAACTATTCAAAATAATAATATATTTAAAAATATTTATGGCAACATTTTGAGTATGTTTAATTACAAGTTAGCCTAAGAATATTAAAAATATATGATTAAAATAATTCAAAATAAATTTATTAATAAATGAATTAAAACATGAGATAAAAAGAAAAAATTTATATTATAAAAAAAAAAAAAATATATGTAAATGTATTTTTAGAAAAATAAAAAATTTTTACCTTTTATTCTTTAAAGAAAATATAAAATTCTAATAAAATTTTAATTATTACTTTCCTTCGCAAAAGAAATAAAAAAAAGATTATATTGAAAATTTTAATTATAATCAAATTTAAAAGTAATTAAATTTTTTTTTTCCTATTATATCAATATTTTACTTCATTTTATCTTAAAACATATATATTTTTGTTATAACAAAAAAGAAAGAAAATATATACAATATCATTAATTTGCGAGTTTTACAAAAAAAAAATGTTTTAGTTTATCTTTTTTATGTAGATAACTCTATAAAATTAAAAGATATATTAATAAAATGTTGCTTAAAAAAATGTCTAAAAAAAAATATGAAAAAAAAAAAAGTAAAAATAAAATAAAAACTAAAAAAAAAATCATAAATGTTTTATATAAAAAAATTCATTAATTTTTTTTCAATTATTGGTATATAAAGGATTTTATTCACCTTTTTAGTCTTTAAAACAATGAAACCAAAGCAAATAAGCATTATTAGTGCATGTAAGATAATACAAAAATTCATGTGTAGGGATAAATATACTAAAATATATTATAACAATCTTTTATTATCGAGATAGATAATATGTAGAAAAATATATATGAAAATATATTGCTGTAAAAAGGCATTTTATAAAAATAGAAAGAAAAAACTAATAAAAATATATGTAGTAATTTTTTTAATTTTTAATTATGAAAAATAATTTCTCTTTGAATATTTTTTTTTTTTTACAAAACTTCCATATTTTTATTCAGGTTGTTTTAAGTAAAAACTTATAAGAGAATAAAAGTAGAATCATCTTTCTTAGAATAAATAAGCATAACAGATATTTCTCTGAATGATCATTATTAATTTGACTGTTTAAAATACTTCGAAAGTGTTAAAACGGCAAATTAGTAAATCACTTTAGGAAATTTTATAACAAAAAAAACTTTATAAAATATTTTTCTTCTTATAATAATATTGCATTAAAAAAAAAAAAAATATTCTTCAATGAAAAATTATAAAAACCAATTATTTTTTAACCTTTTTTTTTTTATTGATATCATATATATAAATATCTTTATTTTATATAAATTATGAGCTTTCATATAAAACTTCAGGAACAAAAGACTTTATATTTAAATTCATTATACTCTTTAGGCAGGCTTTTGTTTCTTGAGGATTACTTACCCATAATGTAGGACTACAAAATCTTTCAAAAAAAATTTATACAAAAAAAAAGAAAAATTGAGTTAATTTTTAAATAAATATTTAAGAATAATATTTTTAAAATAATTTATGGCAAATAATAAAATTAATTTTTCTTTCTCTTTTTTTCATATATATATATATATTAAACCTTGTTGGAAAATCATTTCCTGAATGTAAAAATTGATCACCAATATGACAACATTTCTTTTTTTCTATTTTCAGTAATTTTTGTAAAATTAATAATCCCTCTGCTTTATTTCCAATATCTACCCATAAGTCCTGTCCTCCATTAAAAGCACAATATGGTGCAGTTATTTCTTAAAATTATGAAAATAATAAAAACGTGTAATTTTTAATGAAAAAAAAAAAAAAAGTTAACAAATTTTCTGTATATAAATGTATTTTATTAATATTTTTTACAAAAAATAAAATATAATAAAAATCAAATTGTTTATATTTATGTACATATTTATTCCTATCTTACTTTTTTTTATAATCTCCTTTTTTATACGAATAACAGCTTCTTCTAATACTTCATATTTTATCATGTAATTTTTAGGTTCTGTAAAAAAATATGAATTAAATATTTGTAAAACTTCGGAAATAAAAAAAGAAAATGAAATGGAGAGATAATATATATATATATGTATGTGAAATTTACATTATACCATTTATGTTATTTAGTGATGGCATCTGTTTTGGAACTAGACCAATTGATTTTTCTTTTCTTTGAATTTTTGCACATAATTTAAAGTCTGTTATTACTTGTTCTAAACACTTTTGAGAAATATTTAATATATCTTGAATAGTTTCTTCATCTACATGCTTCTTATAATGTGTCCACTCTTCCTCTGGTACTGAATATAAATTTGTTTTTTCATTGCATCTATATAAAATAAATAAATAACACAAAATAAAATTATAGCTTTTCTCAAATATTTATAAATGGAAATATTTCAACGGATGATTATACATCTATTAGTATCATTTATAGACATTCTCTTTGAGTATATATTTATGTATTACACTATAGTAATTAAAAATATGTTTTGTTTTAAAGTATTTTTAGTTTTTTACTTAAATAAATAATTACTTTCACCTCCCATCACATAAAAATTTTTGTAAGATCCATCTTCTATGTTATGTTTGGAAAAATATTTTAATAAATTCTCTAATCTTTTTTGATATTTTTCTGCATCATTGTTATAGCCTTAAAAATATAGATATCATAAAATAATATATAAAAATATGTTTATATAAATAATTTTACGTTATATATATACTAACATGCTGCAGTAACTATAGCTATATTCATTTTCTTTAACAAAATAGAAATGTAGCTAGCCAATACTTCATCATGAAAATCATGGCCATCAGGATACAATGTTTCATCAGCATCAAAAGTTAATAAATCTAAACCTTCTTCAAGAGATAAAATCTTTAATAGAAAAAAAAAATAAAAAAGTTAATGAAATAATAAAAAAAAATTATATATTTTATTAAATTTTAGAATTTTTAATTTTATTATTTTGGTCTTATTACTTGAGCAAGATTAAAGATATGCCTAACTTCATTAAATGTAGGAGGAACATACAATCTTTTTGTTATTTGGTATTTTTCATTATATGTATGAAATGCTTTTGATATAGGTAATTTTGTAAAAAATATTCCTAATGTAAATTTTAATTAAAAATATATTTCAATAATTTCTTTATTTTAATTTTATTTTTTTTATCAATAATTTTAGGATAAATAAAAATAAATACTATTTTTATCTTTATATTTTTAAGCATCAAAACTAACCAACATCATCTATTAAATATTTTAATCTGCTATGTAGAGGATTATTATAATGATCAATAAACATTTCTTCTACACTTTGTAAAACATTATTAATATTTTTATCAATACAATTTGAGACAAAAAGAGATTTTAAAATATCAACTAAAAACATTATTAAACTATCCCTATTTTTTAATTGGTTGTAACTATAATGATTGTTCAAGTGAACAATATTTTTTTTCGTATCAGAATTTATAACTATGAAAAAATTAAATAAAATTTTATTGATAATTATAATTTCTTCATAATTTTTAAATATTAAATCTATTAATACATAAAAAATTGAATAATTATTTCTTTAGTTTTATTACATTATTATTCACTAAATATCCTTTATTCTTTTCTTTTATTTTTATAATTTATTTGTCCTTTTAATTTATATATATATATATATATATAAATATATTTTTTTTTTTTTACTATATTTACCATTTCTATCTGATAAGGCCAAAAAATCATATTGATCTTGTTCAAAGATACTAAAATGGATATCATCAATTTTATCATATACATTAATATCTAATTTTTTCATCTTTTAAATAAAAATATTTAAAAATTTTTAAATTTCATATAATTTATAATATTTTATATCTCAATAATACTTATTTTAAAATTTGTGTAACGCACACGAATTCTTTTAAAGAAGTTATTTTGAAAATAGTGTGTATATTTTAAAAAAAAATAATTAATAAAAGAGGCGATATTAGACAAGAATAAATTAATTTATCTATTTTACTTCATCTAAAATTGAATTAAGCTTAAATATATAATAAATAATTTTCACTAAAAATTAATTATTACAGTTCCTTTTTTTATATTTGGTGTGCATTAACTCTGTACACTCTTCGTTAAAATTTAAAAAAAAAAAATATTCTTTATAAATAAAACCTTTTTGTTAAATGCATTTAAAAATAGTGTATGATTATTTCAGTAAATGTTTACATTTTTTCAGGAAATAAAATACATCATGTATATTTGATATAAAATAAAATGTGTAAATTATATTTCTTTTTAATATCTCACAATTTTATCAAAAATATTTTATTTAATATTTTTTTTATATATATAAATTATAAGATTTATTCAAATGTAAAAAAAAAAAAAAATTCAATGTATAAAGTTAGAAGATAGTTATATTTTTTTATTTTACAAAAAGTCAAAAAAATAAAAAAAAAATAAAATAAAATAAAATAAAATAAAATAATATAATATAATATAATATAATAAAAATTAATGTAATATACGCATTTTATTTAATTTAATACAAAGCTATTATATATATTTGGTAAAAATATATTAGTTTTTGAATATTAAAAAAAACATTTATCCGCAACATTTTATATATACTATTTTATTATTATCTTTTTTATGTAATTATTTTTTTTTTTTTGAAAACGATGTAAAGACAAAAATGAAGAATAATAGGTGTACTTATAAATACACAAATGTATATGAACTTACGCATGTAAATAAATCATGTATTTAGGAAAACAAGAAAAATATATACATATATATAAAAATAATTTAATTTTGTATGTAATTTTTATTCATATTTTTATCTTTATAATTTTTTTTATAATGTGCATTTTTTTGTTGATTATAATTTTTTACATATTTTGTGTCCCCTTTTTTTTGGGCCCAATTAGATTTTTCATCTTTCATTTGTGTTCTTCTTTCTTGCATAAACATAAATCTAATGAAAAAAAAAATATTAATATATGTATGAATATATATATATATATATATATATATATATATATATATATATATAAATATATGCATGTACATTATTTAAGTTTTTTAGGTTACTTTGGGTTTTTCATATTTAAAGCTAATTCATTTTGTTCCATTACATCATTGACATTTTCCGCTAATTTAAGAGCCATTGACTGAAGAGTTGTGGGATTAATTTTGTTAATAAGAATAAATTGACTACTTTCATTCCAACATGCAGGTATTTCTTGATTTATCATCATTTTACTTAAAATGGAATGAACAGTATTTTGATTTAAATCAAACATAAGACATAACTGTTCTATCGAGAACGAATCATATATAGATATATAACGAAAAATATAAGTTCTCATAGCTTCTTGCTTAATTTTTTCTTTCAATATATTCTGTACTTTTTCCTTATCAGTAAATTTAGACCAAATTGACAAACTGAAAATTTTTTCACAACATAATTTCCAATTTCCTTTTTGTAAATATTTTGTTGCTAATATGATAATTTCCTTATTATTTTCTGGTGGACTATTAAAAATTTGTTTGTCATACATGTCAAGAAATCGTCTAAATTGTCTTGATATAATATCTTTTTTTGATTCATAAGAATTTTTCGCTAGATTTGGAACTTCCAATAACATAGCACATATATTATTAACACATTCAATTAATTCAATTGATATATGCATATGGAAAGAAAGTAACCTCCTTTTTTCTGCCCTTTCTTGCTCTAAAGTTTTCTCTTGATTTTTTAAATTTGATATTCCTTGAGCAATTAATTCTTTATGCTTATTTTGAGAACATATTTCTACTAAACAACAATGAGCTTCATAAATTCTTCCATGTCTAAATGCACATAACCCTAATTGGATTAAATTTCTGTTATATAATATTTGTGTTTGTATATCTGAATTAAGTGCCAATTCGTGTACATTAGCAACATTCAATAATTCTTTAGCTTCCAAAAAATCATCATATAAACTTTTATTATAAGATAACTGCAGTAATGCCCTTATTTTTTGCTGCTTTGTACCATATTCGAATATTTCATAAACATAATTTTCGACTATTTTTTTTGGGCATATTTCTATTTGCGTCATAACATCATTTCCTTCACTTATTTTTTCTTTTGATTTTTCTTTGGTATTATTTTCTTTATTTAAATTATTATTGTTTTTATTATTATTTAATGACTCTAAGCATTCTTTTCCATAAATTACAAAATTCCATATTTGTTTAAAAATAGTTTCTGACTTGTAATACATATGTTCCAAAATTCTAGCTGAAATATATATTGCTAGTTCAGGCATTTTTTTGGTATATTTCACATAGTTATAGCCTTTATACAACAAACCAATTACATGAATAGTTTTTCCCAACCTTTTTCTATATTCTTCTGTTTGAACATCTATATATAATAAAGCTTTTAATAATTCATCATCTAATTTGGCTAAAAAAGAAATAAGTGTTTTACAAGATTTTACGATTTTCTCTTTTTCATTAGTACTTTCTTCTGTAATTTCTTCTGCAAGATTAATGGATACTAAATAAAAATTGTCATTTTGAATTAACAAATCCAATATAAGCTCAATATATTTAAAAGCCTTATTCCAAATATTAAATGACATGTATGTATAAACACTTGAGACAACATCAAACTCTAAGTTAATTAAATGCTCTAATACTTCAATATAAGATTGAGTACTTATTGATTTTGCTATTTCACATAACTTCGATAAGATGTTAATGTGTTCATGTTTATCTAATCCCTTTCTTCCTCTCTTTTCAATTACTAATTTTACTCTTTTTCTTATGGCATCTTCTGTCAAATTCTTGGTATTTAATAAATCGAAATATCCTTTATTTTTAGAAGATTGGCTTTCATCAATATGTGCTATTTTTTCTTCTTTTTTAGTAATCTCTTTTTTTAACTTTTTCACTTTTGTTGTTTTTTTTTTTTCTACTTTTTCACTAGTTTTTAATCCCCATTTACTGATAGCACTTTTTGTTTTATCCTCTTCTTCATTCGATGCATATTCTTCTTCATCACTATATGACCATTCATCACTATTATCTTCTTCTTCAACATTTTTATCTGAATCTTTTTTAGATTTTTCCACTTTTTTTTTTTTTTTTTCTTCCACCTCTTCTTCCTCTTCCTCTTCTTCATCTTCATCTTCATCTTCTTCATTTTCTTCTAAATCATCTTTAAAGTCATCTGGATTTTCATTATAAGCATTTAGTCTATCTTGATAAAATTCACTACATTTTCGAATTTTTGCTCTTAATTTATTTAGTGTTTGCGCTTTATTTTTACTTAAATTCTTCTTTTCTACATTATTTTGAAAAGTTTTTTCTACATATTTAGATAGTTTATCTAAGTAAACTATTGCAAATTTTGGAATATTTTCAGAACTTTCTTTAATCATAAATTTATACAAATTTTCGTAATCTTTTAGGAGTTGGTTAAATTCATTATTGTTCATATTTTCATTTAGACTATTCCCTATATTTTCATAAAAATCTAATCTTTTTCCTTCATAACTTTTTATAACTCTTTCTTCTTCTTCTGAGCTACTGCTATCTATAGCTGCCCATCTTTCTGCCTGTGCTGATACAAGAGGCTTCTTATTCTAAAAAAAAAATATAAATAGAAGAAAAATATAGAAGGGAAATACATATCAAATAAAATCTTCATCATAGAGAATGAAAAAAAAAATAACAAATACTGTTATGTAACTAAGTAAAATAACGATTATAAACAATATCAAATAACAATAATAATAATAAATTATAAAGGTAATAAAAAAATATATTATAATTAAAATATATTTATGTTAATATAATAAAATGAAATATATAACATTTGTTCACTTTTCAAAATTTTTTTTTTTATATAAAAGTTTTTATATTATTTTAAGTTATATATATGTGTCAAGTATCTTTAATGTATATATTTTATTTTATTTATTTTTTTTTTTTTAATTATTACATCAATTTCATTTTCAGATGATTCAGTTATATTATCCCCACTTTCTTCATCTACGGCTTTTGCCCAAAATTTTGATTGCATTTTTAAAAAAAAAAATAATAATAAATTAAAAATGTAGATATAAATAAAGCATATATGGGTAAATAAATATATATAGCAAAATTTATTATTTTTAAAAAACCTTCAACGGAAATTACAATATGATTAAAATGAAACACAATAACATGTAATGTATAATGATAAGATGTAATATAATAAAATATAATGAAATATAACAGAATATGTATTTAAAACAATCTATATAAAAAAAAAAAAAAAATATATACATATATGTATATTTATTTTTATATATTTATTTTATTTATATTCATTTAATATAATTTTAATTTTTTTTTTTTTTTTTCTTTTTAAACTGTTTTTGAAGCAAAGTATTCTAATTGTGCTCTTTATATATATAACAATATTTTTTTTTTTTTTTTTGAATTTGCAATATGCAAAAATTGTAATGCAATTTTATATTCATTCAAACATTAATATACTAGTTCCCATCGTATTATATATATATACTAAATCTAAACTTTTATTAATAATAAATCCATATATAAATTTTTTTTCTTTTTAATAAAAAAAAATAATAATAATAGTAAAATAAATACTTAAGGATATATTATTTTATTTTTATAAAAGAATGAAAACTTTTTTTTTTTTCTTTTAAAATTTTTTTTTTTTTTTTTTGTAAAATTATTAAATTTTTTATTTGTATGTAATTTTTCTATATATTTTTTCTATTTCATTCTACATAAATTTCTATGAAATTCTTATAAGGAATACATTTTTATTTCATATTCATTGTATTTATTAGTAAAGATACATAAAATTATTAAAGTGTTATTTTTTGTATAGTATAAAAATAATCCTTTTAAAGTATTATCTACTACCTTATAATTTATAAAAAAAAAAAAAAAAAAGATATATTATTAATAGGTGTAAAAAATTTTAAATTAAACTAAAATAAAATTAAAATAGCACATCTATTACATTAATATTGAAATGCCGTAAATATGCATTTAATTAAATATATTAGATGTTTAAATTTTTTTTTTTTTTTACAAAAATTAAAAAAATTGTGTTATAGAACTAAAATATATGTGAACAGGATTAAAAAGAAAAAAAAAATAGATTTAATAAAATATAATTTTTTTTTTTACATTTTGGTTTATGTTGAATCTTTAAGATTTTTTCTTAAAATTGCTTAATTTTTCTATATTATTATTATATATATATTTAGTTATGTAAGTTATCTATAATAATAATTTGAATAAAGATCTTCATATTTATTTCTTTTATTTTCATTAAATTTATTTTTATTTTGATAATTAAAATATGAATATTTTTTATCTTTTTCCAAGTCGTGTGTATACATGTCTAATTTATCTTTTTCTTCTCTTTCAAAATTGTAATTCATTTCTATAGATTTAATTCTTTTATTTAGACCATTTAAATTATTCATGATATTTGTTATAATTTCATCATTTTTTTTCTCAACATTTGAAGAGTTTTCATTGTAATTATACTTATTTTTCAAAATTTTTTCAAAAGAATAATTAGTGAATGGATCTCCTTGTTTGTAAAAAGAACTTTTTAATGAACCAAAGCTATTACTGTTTTTCTTTGTTCCCATTGAATTGTTCGATATATCTTCATATAAATTGTAACTATTTAAATCATAAGAATTGCTTCCTTCTGAATCTAATTTATTTTTTTCAAAATCAAAATAAATATCTTCGTAATTTTTGGAAAAATTATCGCTATAACTTAAATTAATATTTCTATCATTTAAAATTTCATTTGTTAAATTTCCTAGTTCATTCTTAATATCAAAATCATTCAATTCATTTTTTAATTCATCATCTATTATTTCATCATTTTTAAAAATATTATAACTATTGGTACCGTTTAACTCACCTGAATACATAAATTTCATAGGATACATAGATCCAATTTCAGCGTTAGACGATTCATAATTATTTTTGAAATACTCTCTTAATTTATTGTCATTTTTTTTTCCATTATTTGATTCATTGTAGATATGAGTTTTTAAAGAATTTAAATTTACATAATCATTATCATCAATTTTTAAGAAAGAGCTTTCTGTTTCCGTTTCAAAAATATCATCTTTTTCCTCAACATATAATTCTTCATCTACTGGTAAAAAATTCTCATTATTACTCATATTTTTTTCTATAAGATCCCGTAAATGTTCTTCATGTAAACTATTATACTTTAAATTTTTATTCCTCATTTTTAATAATTTTTTTTTCTTTTCTTCTCTCATTTTTTCTTCTTTTAATTTTTCTTCTCTCATTTTTTCTTCTTTTAATTTTTCTTCTTTCAACTTTTCCTCTTTTAATTTCTCTTCTTTCAACTTTTCTTCATCTTTTTTTTTATTTATAAGATTATTTATTATTATAGAATTGTTTTTATAGGAGTTCTTTACTAATGATTTGTTTCCTACTTTATTTGAACTATATTTCCTTTTTAAAGTTTTATTGGATTCAATTTTATTTTTAGACATCCTTTCTCTAAAATTTCTCTTCCTTTGTTTTTCTTTTTGATCAAAAATATTGTAATTACTTAATTCTATATTATTTAAATTTTTCATTTCTTTTTTTTTGGTATCTATATCTTCTTTTGAATCTATTTCGTTACCAGTGAATTTGTCATTTTCATTATTTATGTCTTTTTCTAAATTTTTTTCTAATGTATTAAAGAAAATTGTGTTCATTCCTTTAATTGGTTTATATTCATCGTCATTTACTAAATACTCAGTTTTATCTTTATCATCGGGTAGGTAATATGATAAAGGATTTTTTTGATAAAATTTTTTAAAAAAATCAATAAAAATACCTTTTTTTTTTTCCTCTTTTTCTTTTATTTCTGCTAATTCTTTTTCTGGTTTCTTCTTCATTTCTTCTAATATTTTTTCTTCTTCTTTCTTTTTTATCTCTTCTAATCTTTTTTCTTCTTGTTTCTTCATTTCTTCTAATATTTTTGCTTCTTCTCTCTTTTTTATCTCCTCTAATCTTTTTTCTTCTTGTTTCTTCATTTCTTCTAATATTTTTGCTTCTTCTCTCTTCTTTATCTCTTCTAATCTTTTTTCTTCTTGTTTCTTCATTTCTTCTAATATTTTTGCTTCTTCTCTCTTCTTTATCTCTTCTAATCTTTTTTCTTCTTGTTTTTTCATTTCTTCTAATCTTTTGATTTCTTCTTGCTTCTTCATTTCTTCTAATCTTTTGATTTCTTCTTGCTTCTTCATTTCTTCTAATCTTTTGATTTCTTCTTGCTTCTTCATTTCTTCTAATATTTTTATTTTATCTTGTTTCTTCGATTCTCCAACCTTTTTTAAATCTTCAATTTTTTCTTTTTTGTTTTCCCTTAAGTTATTTTCCAAATATGTTTTGTCTATTAAAATACTTTCAATTTCGCTTTTATCTAAGTCTTCTTTTTTCATTTCATCAATTTCATTAACATCCTTTTCAATAGTTAAATCACTAGTATCTAAAGCCTGATAAATTAATTTCCTTTTATATTTCAAGTCAAAATCTTGATTGTTCTCATTATTAATTATATTA
Source organism: Plasmodium relictum (assembly GCF_900005765.1). Lineage (NCBI taxonomy): Eukaryota > Apicomplexa > Aconoidasida > Haemosporida > Plasmodiidae > Plasmodium > Plasmodium relictum. Next base: position 211,710 of record NC_041691.1, read on the forward strand.
TCTTTCTTAATATTATATATCAAATCGTTTTCTAAATGACCATTCTCTTTTTTCTTTCTATCAACAAAACTATTTAAATTTATCTTATAATTTATTAGTTTCTCTTTTAATTTTAATTTTGCCTTTTCTAGAATACCTGCATGTGCCGTGTCAAATTTAGAAAAATTGTTTTTTGAGAAAGTTCTTTTTAAAAGTTTGCTTTTTTTATTTATGCTATTTTTTTTTAATATAGTGTTATGAGAACTCGATTTTTTTTTATAGTAATTTCTTTTATTTTTTCCATATTTTGGTCTTCCCAATTTATAAAAAATCTCATTTTCATAAATGTTTTGTTTCATTTTTCTATTTAAATTAGCAACCTTTTTTTTATTTAATTGTAATAAATTTTCTTTTTCATTGTTTTTATCTATAGTATCTTTCCTTACATTTGATTTTTCATCATAATCAGATAAGTTATCGGGTTCACTTTTGTATCCAGTAATAACTTCAAAGAATTTTTCAGCAATAAAAGTATAATCATTAAAACCATTATCGCTCTTTGAAGCTGACAATTTTTTCAAAACCATATTTTTTTTTTCTCTTTTTACTATTGGTCTACCATATAAGGCCCAGTTATTTTTTTTTTTTTCTTTTTTTTTCTTTCTGCAATAATCATTAAAATAATCATCTGTTTCTTTTTGCTGCAAAGGCTGCGGCATATCATCTTTAGAATCTTTTTTTCCTTCATTTTTAACATAATTTTTTTTTTCAACATCTTTAGTATCTTTTTCTTCTTCATTATTAACATAATTTTTTTTTTCAACATCTTTAGTATTTTTTTCTTCTTCATTATTAACATTATTGTTTTCTTCCATGTTATTAGCATATTCTTTTTTTATAATTCTATTATCTATTATGTCTTGTACATTTTCATCTTTTCTAATTAAATTTTTATTATTCTCTTTATGTGCATCTTCATTATTCATTACATCCTTACATATAATTTCTCCTGCTTTTACTTCCTTTAGCTTCATCTCCTCTTCTATATCTTGAATGAATTTATTTGCTGCAATTTTTTTCTTTTTATTTTCCATTAGTTGTAATTCTAATTCTTCTAATTCTTTTTTTTTCTTCTTATTTTCTATTTCCAAATCTAGCAATTCTTTTTCTTTTTTTTTTTTTAGTATTTCTTTTGTTATACTCATATTTTCTTCTTTTTCTTCGACTTTTTTATTTTCAACACCTTCAACATAACTAATTGAATTAAATATATCAAATACTGATTTATCTTGAACATAATTGTTTATGACTCCGAATATATCATTTACTACATCATTATGATATAGTTCCATTTCTTCCTTTTTAGAATTATTTTGTTGCTGCTCTTCTTGTTTTTTATTTACAGATTCATTTATATCATTTTTCCTTTTTGACAACATATTCTGTTCTAATGAAATACTTTTACCTTTTTTATGAATCATACTATTTTTTATTTTTATTAAATCCATTTTACTTCTCTTCAATTTTTTCTTTTTTTCGCTTATAAAAGATTCATAAGAGAATTCACTATCTCTTATTTCTGACGCAAACTCACAATTATTTTCTTCTTTTTTAGAATTATCATTAATTTTATCTTCATTAAACAAAAACTCCGCTTTTTCAATTTTTGAAAATTCCTCTTTTCTTTTTTCTAGCATATAATTTTCATAAACTGGATTTAAAAACCATGCGCTAGATGTTCTTTTATGATTAAAATTATATTTTGGTAAGTTCACGTTATAACATATCTTTCTTCCTTTTGTTTCGTGTTTTTTAGCTAGGTTTTCAAGAATTTCATAATCTTTTTGATCATATGATTCATATATATAATAGTATACATTATCTAATATTTCATTTTTTAAATTATTTAAATTATCATGATTGATTATATTATCTAGATTAAAATTATTGTTTTCTGTTACACCAGTATCTTTTACTAATTCCTCGTCTTCCTTTTTTTCTTCTTTTTCTTTTTCTACCTTAAAAGATTTATTATTATTATTATTATTTTTTTTTTTTTTTTTTTTTCTAAATATTCCTTTTTTTATTTGTTCTATTTCTTTTTGTAATTTATTTATTATATTATTATTTTTTGATTTTTCTTTATTAGAAGTGTAACTATTTTCTTTTTTTTCTACTAATTCATGTGTTTTCTGTTTATTTTTATTCATTAATTCTTCTATATTTTTTTCTAGTTCATTTATTTTTAATTGCATTTTTGAAATTATTTTTTTACTTTCTTTGTTATCGTTTTTATTTTCATTTTCATTTTCATTTATTACATTTAAATTTAAGGAGGTATCGATAACATTGTAGGTATCATTAGAAGAATTAACTTTTTCATCACATATCTTATATTCATCATGAAAATGGTCATAAAAATACATCTGTTCTACTACTTTATTCATTCCTTCAGTATATTTTTTTAATTCATTATTTCTATCATCATTTGCTAAATTATTATTACTGCAAAAAAATTTATCATCGTCATCATACTTTTGAATAATATAATTTAAAGTAAAATCTTCATCACATTTTCCTTTTTCATTGTTATATGACACTAAATTTTTGTTATTTAAATTAAATCTCTTATCAACACATTCACTATTTACAAACATTTTGTTGCAATTATTGTTTGGAAAATTTCCATAATTATTTGTAGAGTTATTATTCATTGGATATGCACCATTTCTCATCATGGGAAATTCTGAAGGTAAGTTATTATTTTGTACTGAATTACCCATTGAATTATTCAACTGATACTTCATTTGAGTATCTTGAATCGAATAATCCACCTGAATATCTGACATTGGATGCTTCATTTGCAAATCATTCATCGGGTAATTCATTTGCATACAACCCATTGGATAATTCATTTGCATATCCTCCATTGGATAATTCATTTGCATATCTTCCATCGGATAATTCATTTGCATATCTTCCATCGGATAATTCATTTGCATATCTTCCATCGGATAATTCATTTGCATATCATGTACAGGATAGCTCATATTACCACCTTTTATTGAGTGAACTATTTCATTATTTTGCACTGTAAAATCCATTTTATTATTTGTTTTCATATCTACCATTCCTTCTTCTTTTGGCACTTTTTCATCATCTACTTTATTAATTTCTCTTAAATTAGCTATTCGCTTTTTCTCATTAGATTTATTAAAGGTAGTCATTTTGTTTTTGTTATCAGATAAATGACTGCTTAATGTTTCATTATTATTCATATTTCCAATATTTTTTTTATCATTCAAATCCATATTTAATTTATTCAGTATAGAATTTCTTCTTTGATTTTTATCTAATATGCATCTATCAGTATAATAAGTTTTCTCTTTTTTATTTCCTTCATCATTATATTCATCTTTTTCTAATTCACCTAAAAATTTATTAGAACCAAGAATATATTTTTCATCGAAATTAAAAGTTGTCTCTTCTTTTTCAAAAGAAGCATTCAAAACAGAGTTTTGATCACCATTCATAACAGGTGCACTATCTCCCTTCTCTAATTGATCATTATTATTTTCTACAATTTTTTTCGAGGGATCTTTACTCAGTTCACCTTGTGTATCATTTTTTTTTTCTTCTTTATTTTTAGGGATCTGCTTATTATTTATTTCTCTCGAAATTTTTTGGCCATGTTGCTTTTTATTTAAAGCGTTTTTATTTAATGGAAATTTATTTAAAAGATTTTTGCCTTTTGGAACAATATTTTCTTTTACTTTTAATTTTGTGCAGAAAAAGGTAAATAAGGAATAAATTTCAACAGTTATATTAGAATTTACTTTATTTATGTATTCAAAATTTTCTTTTTCTTTTTTAACAGTTTTTCTCCTTTGAAAAATACTATTATTTTCATTTGCAAATTCATAAAAACCTTTCGATGATGCTGATGTAGAGTCACTAAAAAAATTGTTTTCATTATTATATTTATTTGATATATTATTTAAATTGAATTTTTTCTTTAACAATATTTTTAACTTTATATATTCTATTATAATATGTAACAAATTTATACTTATATCCTCATTATTTAATTTCTTACTAGCCTCACTGTAATTTTTCTTTTTTTTTCCTATAGATGTATGCATATTACTATTTCTTTTAATGTTTTCTTTTAAATGATAATTTACAAATTTTTTTACATTGTGTGTTAATGAAATTTCATTTATATCACATATTCTATTGCTCAAATTTTCTCTGCATAAGTATTTCCATTTTGATAATTTTTTAATTTTTTTTTTTTTTTTGTTTCTTTTCTTCTTTTTATTAATATTACACCATTTTTTAAAAATGAAAATGTCATTTTTTTTTAACATTTTATTTATTTTAATATAGGAAGAATTAAAATATTACTCATAATATAAAATAAAAATACACATAAATTTACAGTCTTTTTTTTTCTATTATTTTTTTTTTTTTTGTATATAAAAAAAGAAAAATTAAACCGTAAATTATTTTGAAAATTTTTATAAAAAAAAATAAATTATTGTCAGAACACAAAATACATAAAAATAACTTAAGAAAAGTTGTCTATATGTATAAATGATACAATTTTATTTCTATATATTGTAAATGTCTTTTTTACAGTTATGAGAAATAATATTCATTTTTTTTTTTTTTAAAAAATTTATTTTATATTATTTATTTTTTTTTTTAATAATCTTAAATTAACTGTTATGATTTTTTTAATAAAATTTTTTATAGATAATGTATTCAAATTAAAAGTAAACAAAAAAAAAAAAATAAATAAATAATATAAAATAAAGCAAGAGAAAGAAAGAATCAAAATTTAAAAACTATTTAAAAATTAACTTATTATATATAAAAAGAAAAAAAAAAAAATAAACATAAAAAAAAAAGCATAATAAAATAATGAAACAACATAAATTATATTTGTATTATATATATACACTTGTTTTTACAACAGTTGCACACAATAAAAAATTTTGTAACTAAATTGTTAATATAAAAAGTGTTTAACAATAATAATTTTTTTAAGGAAAATATAAGTTACAAAAATGAACTTAGAGAAATAAATAAAAAAAAAAATAAAATAATTTATAAATGTTAAAAAGAATTTTAAATTAAAAAATATATTTTTATAGAAATATGTTCAGTACCATTACATCTGTTAAAGCATGTGCACTTTTTTTCTGAATAAAAGTATAATAAAAATTTAAGAAAAATATTCATTCTTAAAATAATACTTTTCAATATTAAGACGAAATTTTTATAATTTATAAAAATTAAAAATTATAATTTTTTGTTCTTTGGAGAATTTAGTGATTCTTTTTTATATATATAATCAAAAAAAAAAAAAAATTTCTTACATAAAACTCAGAAATTAATTAATCCTTATAGCAAGACTTTGAAAAAAAAATTACAAAAAATTATAGAAAAATTTGAAAGTTTTCATATATTATTATTTTTTCCATATAATAATTATAAATTAATCTTTATTCAGTGAATCTCCATAATAATACATCATATTATTATAGTATTATTAACTATGTTATATTCTTTAATTTTTCAATTTTTAAAAAGTATAAATGAAATAATAGGAAATTTTTTATTTTAATAATTTAAATAAAAAGAAAAATATTTATGAAAAAATAGACTTATGCTAATTGAATCTTTAATATATATAATAATTAAAATAATTACACATCAAATTAATCGCTATTGAATTTATATATATATATATATATATATATATATAAAATAAAGAATTAGAAAAATACAAATATTTTTTAAACTTATATTAAAAATATTAATTATATTTAGTATAAAAAATTACTACTGAATATGAAATTTTATTAAATACATAAAACTTCATAGGTTTTCATAAATAAAATTTAAGATACATCTAAATTTTATTTTAATATAAGCAATTTAAAATAAAATATTCCCAAAAATGAATACTTTAGAGGTTGCTATATTTTTAAAAAACCAAATATATAAATAAGAAAAATTAAGAAAGATATAACTAGCAATTTTTCTTTTAATTTTCTTAATTTTTCTCAATTTCATAAGAAAATATATATATATATATATATATATATATATATATATATATATATATATATTGTGCAAAAAAAAACGTAAAAAACAAAATTCATATTAAAAGATTTTTTTTAAAAAAATTTTTTTCAAAAGAAAAAACTTTTTTTTAAAAATAATAGCAAATTATAATAGCACATAAGTAAATCATACATAACATATAAATGCTGTAAAAATATAAGCTGAAAATTGTGTTCACCTCTTTTTTTTTAGATAACATATTAATAAAAAAATAAGTATATATACTAATTTGTATAAGGATGAACAGGTGTAACTTCATAACATTTTCTCATTTTGGTAATAAATTTTTTAGCTTCCCAAAAAGTTTATTTAATTTTAATAAAATAAATAACTTGAGAAATTTTGGTATGACGAATGAAAAAAATAATTGTTTAATTGAAACGGATGAATTATATTCTCTTATGAAAAATAAAAAAGAGTATCTACTTTTTGATACTAGTTATTATAACATAAATCCAAATAGTAAAGATACTCTTAGTGATTATGATCAAATAGAAAAAATAGAAGGAAGTATCTCTTTTGATTCAAGAGTGGCATATAATAAAAATCCTAATTTTTCTTTTTTTTTTCCAACAGAATTAGAATTTTTTAATTATCTAAAAGAATTATTAATAAAAAATCAAACGAATATAGAAGATTCCTTAGAAAATATACCAATTATTTTTTATGAAAAAGATGAAATTTTTTATTCACCAAGAATTTGGTTTATGTTTAAAATATTTGGATTTAAAAATTTAAAAATTTTAAACGGAGGCTTAAATAAATGGTTGTGTGAAAAAAAAGAAGTAATATATGAAAAAGAAAATAATGTGCAATCAATAGGCAATGATAAAATTGATAAAGTAAAAAAAATAATAGAAGATCATTTAAAAAATAATAGAGGTATAATTGATAATATGAAGAAAAATATATATTATTATTCAGATATAAAAAAGTTCATTGATTCAAAAAAAAATGGGAAAATGAAGAATTATGTACTGGTAGATACAAGGTCTAATACTACTTTTAGTTCATTGATACAATTAGATGAAAATAAAAAAGTAAATAATCATATTCCTTTTTCAATAAATATACCATATTCATTTTTCTTAAATCATCATGATGAAAATTTAAAATATGTTACATTTAAAAATGAGTTAGAGATAAAGAAAATATATGATAAATACGATCTATTAAATGATGAAAAAATAGTTATATCTACATGCAATAAAGGAGTTACTGCCTGCATTTTACTATTTCTTTTGCATTTACTAAACAAACCATTTTCTAAATTAATTTTAAATCAGGGTAGTATGGTTGAATACATGTATAATGAATATCAAATAAAATAGAGATAATCAATATGTAGTTTCATTAATTTTTTTTCTTTTTTATAGTTATATAAAAAAGAAAATATATTATCTTGTTTTTCTTTTTTTCCTATTATTATTATAACTCAGTCTTTTTATTTACGAATATGTATATAAATTTGTTATATTATTTTAGTTTTATTTTGTTTCTTTAATGTGTAATTAATTTTAATAAAGAATTTTTAAAATTAAAATTAATTGATAATTAATATAGTTTTATTAAAAACAAATGTGTATGTACAATACTTTTTCATATAAATATTATATCTTATACATATTTTCTTAATTTTTATAACGAATAACGCTTCTATATATTTTTATAATTAAAATATTAGAAAATAATATATTAAATATTTTTCTTTATTATAAATTTTTTATTAAATGATACTTAAAAAATGATACACTATTTTCATTCTTCATATATATATAAAAAGAATATAAATAAGTACAAATGAGTATAAACGAAAAAAAAAAAACAGAAAAAGTCAAAAATGAAAAAAATGAAAAAAAAGAAAAAGATAAAAAAATTGATCTTAATGAAAATGTTGATAACATAGAAAATATTATAAGTAAAAATAAATTGGAAAAAAAACAACTAAAAAAAGAACACTTGAAGAAAGAAGAAAACAGAAAAACAAATGAAAATAAAGGAAATAATATAAAATCAAAAAAGATTGGTGAAATAAATAATCAGGAAGAAAAGGAAGAAAAAAAAAAGAAAGAAATTGGAGAATACATTAATAAAGAAACCAGTGAAAAGATAAAAGGCTGTACATATCTAATTGATACAGGGTCTAAAGAGAAAAAAAAAGCACTTAATAATAATAGCAAAAATATAGAAAATCTAAAAGATATGAAACCTGAAATAACTTACAACGAAAAAAAAAAACAAACAAAGTGTACGAATAATGAAAAAATCGATAAAAAAAAAAAAAGCAAAAAAGTAGAAAAAGATAAAGAAAATAGAATGGAAAATGATAAAGAAAAAGAAAATAAAAAAGAAATAGAAATAGAAATAGAAAATAAAAAAGAAATAGAAATAGAAATGGAAAATAAAAAAGAAATAGCAATAGAAAAAGAAAATAAAAAAGAAATAGAAATAGAAAATAAAAAAGAAATAGAAATAGAAAATAAAAAAGAAATAGAAAAAGAAAAAGAAAATAAAAAAGAAAAAAAAGTGAAAAAGGTTAAAGAAACAGAAAAAAAAAAGGTAGAAGGAAAAAGTATTACTAAGAAAAAAAATAAAGATACTGATTTATATAAATCCAATAACACACAAGATGATGATGCGCATTATGAAAGAATGAAATATATTAAAAACAAAGGTAATATAAATTCTATAAGCATAGAAAAAATAAAAGAATATGAACAAAATTTAGAAGTAATTAAAAAAAAAAAACAAAAAGATGATAAAGAAGTGGAAAAAGAAAATGAAGAGAAAAAGGAAAAGGAAAAGGAAAAAGAAAAGGAAAAAGAAAAGGAAAAGGAAAAAGAAAAGGAAAAAGAAAAGGAAAAAGAAAAGGAAAAAGAAAAGGAAAAGGAAAAGGGAAAGGAAAAGGAAAAGGAAAAGGAAAAGGAAAAAGAAAAGAAAGAAAAAAAGAAAGAGAAAAAGAAAAAAGAAAAAGAAAGTAAAATAGAAAAAGGAAAGGAAAATAAAAAAGAAATTGAGGAAGATGGAGAAGATGATAAAGAAAAGGAAACAAAAAATGAAAAGAAAATGGAAAAAGAAAAGGAAAAAGAAAAAGAAAATATAATAGAAAAAGGAAAGGAAAAAGCAAAAGAAAATATAATAGAAAAAGAAAAGAAAAAAAAAAAGGAAAATGAAAAAGAAATTAAGGAAGATAGAGAAAAAAAAGATAAAGGAAATAAAATAGAGATAGAAAAAGGAAAAGGAAAAGGAAAAAGAAAAGGAAAAATAAAAGAAAATAATAAAGAAAATGAAAAAGAAATTGAGGAAGATATAGAAGAAAACGATAAAGGAAATAAAATAGAGATAGAAAAAGAGAAAAGAAAAGAAAATGAAAAAGAGGTTGAAGAAGACAAAGAAGAAAAAGAAAAAGAAAAAGATAAAGATAAAGATAAAGATAAAAAAAATGAAAAAGAAATTGAAGATGACAAAGAAAAAGAAACAAAAGAGGAAAAGAAAATGGAAATGGAAAAGGAAAAAGAAAAAGAAAATATAATAGAAAAAGGAAAGGAAAAAGAAAAGAAAAATGAAAAAGAGATTGAAGAAGATAGAGAAAAGGAAAAGGATAAAAAAAAGAAAATGGAAAAAGGAAAAGAAAAAGAAAAAAGAAAAAGAAAAGAAAATGATAAAGAAATTATAGAAGATAAAGGAAATAAAATAGAAAGAGGAGAAGAAAATGAAAAAGGAATTATAGAAGATAAAGGAAATAAAATAGGAAGAGGAAAAGAAAATGAAAAAGAAATTATAGAAGATAAAGGAAATAAAATAGAAAGAGGAGAAGAAAATGAAAAAGGAATTATAGAAGATAAAGGAAATAAAATAGAAAGAGGAGAAGAAAATAAAAAAGGAATTATAGAAGATAAAGGAAATAAAATAGAAAGAGGAGAAGAAAATGAAAAAAGAATTATAGAAGATAAAGGAAATAAAATAGAAAGAGGAGAAGAAAATGAAAAAGGAATTATAGAAGATAAAGGAAATAAAATAAGAAAAGGGAAAAGAAAAGAAAATGAAAAAGAAGTTGAAAAAGATAAAGGAAATGAAAAAGAAATTGAAATTGAAATTGAAGAAGACAAAGGAAATGAAAAAGGAAAAGAAAATGAAAAAGAAAAGGAAAAAATGAATGAACAAATTTTTAATAAAACAGAAAAGATAAAAAAAAATATCAAGAAAAGAAAGGAGGATAATAAAAAAAAAAGTGATCAATGCTTAGAAAAAGAAACTGTTTTAAATTTTGAAAAAAGTATGAATATTGATAATGTAATAGAAAATAATCAAGGAAAATTTAAAATAGAAAAAGATAGCAAAGAAGAAATAGAGATAAAAAAAAGAACAGGAAAATCAAGTAAGCATAAATTAACGAATGAAAATGAAAATATAAATAATAAGAATATCACTCCTAATAGCATTGTTATGGAAGACTTTAATGAAGAAGAAAAAAATGGTAATAAAAAAAGAAAAATATATGAAAAGGAGGAAAGTTTGATAAATAAAATAAACGAAATGAACAATTTGGAAATATCTATTAATGACAATAAAAATGTCTTGGATAATATTCCTTACATTTTGGAAAAAAAAAAAAAAAATAATGAAAAATTGGAAGAAGAAAAAAAAAAAAAAAAATTAAATAAAAATGAAGATGTAAACAAATTAAAACAAGTAAAAACTATATTAAGTGAATCAGAGGCAAAAGATAAAATTTTTAAATACATGAAGCAAACCAATAGACCTTATTCTGTTATTAATGTATATGATAACCTACATGGTACTATAAGCAAGAACTCCGTTCAGAAGTTAATGGATGAATTGGCTGTTGAAGAAAAATTGCAATGTAAAGAATATGGAAAGGCAAAAGTTTATCTAATTAATCAAAAAGAATTTAAAAGTTTGAACGAAGATGAAATGAGAAAATTAGAAAAGGATATTGATATGATAAAAGAACAAACAGAAATAGTTAAAAATGATTATGATAATTTAATAAAAAAGAAAAAAAAATTAATTCAAGATTTAGAATTAATTCAAAAAATTGATGAATATAAAAATTCAATACAACAAATTGTAGAAAATATAATGTACTACAAAGAAGCAAATAAAAATTGTAAATTAACTGTTGAAGAAATTGATAATATTAAAAAAAAGCACGGCTATTTGCATTATATGTGGCTTAAAAGAAAAAATTTATGTATCGAAATAATTAAGTGCATAGCTAGTTTAACAGAAAAAGATACACAAGGTGTTATTTACCATCTAGGTATTGATGTAGATGAAGATGTTATTCCATCAAATTTGTATTTTTAAAATTGCTTTTGTTTTTGTTTTTTAATTTTTTTATATTATAAATTTCATCTTTTTTTATAAATTTTTTAAAATATTCTAATTCTCTTTTTGATATTATGTGAACTTTTTTTTTGGTCTTTTAATACATATTAATATATAAATTTTTCCTTTTAAATTAAAAAATAAAAATAAAAATGTAAAATAAATTAATTTAAATATAACATTAATTTTTTTTTCTCATTTTCTAATTAATCATACTTGTACTATATTAATTTTAATCAATAACCAAAAAAAAAAAAAAAAATTAGCTAATACATTAGCAATAAATAAACATGAATTTTGTGAAGTGTTGTAATTATGAAGTCTCTTTTTTTTAGTATATTATTAATATTTCTTAATACATAAGCATTTTTATCTTTCTTTTTTTTTTCTTTTTTATTAATATTATAATATTTAATACTAATATCTATATATATAGAATTAAGAAAAAATATATAATATTCATTTAAATTTTCAATAAAAATATGAATTTGTAGTAAAATATATAACTCTTCTTTACAAAATTTTATATATATTATCAAATTACAGATATATACTCCTTATTTTTTAATTCACAAAATTTTATTTAAACTATTGAGTTAACATTTTGGCCTTATGAGAATATAAACAAAAAAAAACTCTCTTGAAATAAAATGAAAAAAAGTTATAAAAAAATTCATTTAAAAAACTGAACCTTAAGACAATAGATAGCTTAAGAATCTCAATTAAAATAATTATATTAGGACTTTAAGACTAAAGCTTTGTAACTTCATTTTTTTTTTTTTCTAAAAAAATAAAATATTATTATTTAATAATTTTACTAATTCTAGAATAATAATTAAAAAAATAATTATTAAATCTCTCATTATCATTTTTTAAAAATTTCCAAATTTAATTGTATCTTTGATTACTATGGATAGTTCATTACCCACTACTTCTATTATTTGCTTTCGAACTTTTTCTTTTTTATGTCTTTATTATTGTTATAGAAAGTCATATATTACTTTTAATGTAATCTATAATATTTATCATTTTTAACATATTATACATTAATTATTGCTTATTGCACTATTTTGTTCTGCTTTTTTAATAATTTAAAAATTATTTCAAAAATTTTATAACATTTATTAATGCTACAACAGATAACAAATTTAAACAATGACATAATTTTCTCTGATATCCGATTGTGTACTTTTCTTAACTAATTTTAGAATTTTAGGAATAATCAATAGCACAACTGATATAAAAAAAATATTACATATAAAAGCTAAAAATAGTTTAACATTAAATGTTGATTTATATTTTTCATCATTAATATTGTCTAACTCGGAATTTATATGTTTATTTCCAGAAAAAATATCATTATTATTATATTCTATATTTTTAATTTCATGATTTTGATACTTCTTTTCAATAGGTTTATCAACATATTTTATCTCCTTATTTAATTTTAGATTTACATTTTTACTTTCGTTCATATTTAATGAGTATATAAATATAAATGGAATAAAATATATAATCATTTTTCGTGAAATTTAAAAGTATCAAAGTATCTAAAATTTCCAATAAATTTTTCGTTTCTTGAGAATGTAATTAAATACCATAAGAATTTTAAAAAAACATCATTTTAGAAAAAAAAATGTAGAAATAAATATAAGTAATACTTTTTGCACACAAAGATATATTTTTTTTTTATCATACTTTTTAATACCTTTTAATTTATATAGAATATGCATATAAATATAAAAAAAAAAAAAAAAAGGTAGGAAACAAATATATAAATTAAACTATTAAGGATAGTAAAGATCTATTATTAACAAGATTTTATCTATTTTTATTAATTTTTTTTTTTTTTGGGGATTTACTAGTGGTATATATATTAGTAGTAAAATTGGGAGGAAAAAAAAAGAGAAAAACAACAATGTAATATTAGTTTACAAATGTTTTAAGAAAATAATAAAAATATATGTTAAATTTATATGTATATTTAAATAATATTTATATAAAATTTATAATCATTTAAAAAAAAAAAAAAAAGGATTTTAAATATGATCATGTAATATAAGAATTTTAAATCTAAGAAATAATGCATTCTAATCAAAAATGTGTTATTTTTTATAATCTTAAATTTTTATTTTAATTTTTTAGATGCTTAATAAACTATATTATTTCTAATTTTCTTTTAATTATTTCCATAATATTTATACTTTTATTTATTTATTTTTTTATTTCTACAATGTTTATAAATTTTTTTTTTTTTTTTTTTTTTCATTTTTTAACAAAAAAAAAAAAAAAAAAAAAAAAATTTTTTT